>NC_056743.1:299806595-299874095 GCF_019279795.1 Protopterus annectens
TGTCCTATTTATTGTTGTGGTGAGGTTTAGATCCCTAGAGCGTGTGGCTCGAGGGGATAAGGTTTTCTTTAGGTGGAGCATGTCCATCAATTCTGGGTTGGACATGGCCTTGTATGTCAGGCAGAGACCACCTCTGAGTAGGCGGTATGCAACCAAGTACAGCTGTAGTTTCTTCATTCGAGCTGCATAAGACATCTGTTTGAGGCCAGTGATCCTCTTGGTGAGGTGTTTCTGTGGTCTTAACTCTCCAACATTCCAGTTGTTGCATGTGTTTGGACAGATACATAGCTAATGAGAGCTGGCTAAAGGGGGATAATGGCATCCCTAGATCTAGGCACAATTCCTTTGTTTATAAGCTATGCAGTATGGAAGGACTTTCTTACAGAAATAGACGTGTTGGTCAAGGGGTAGATCACTGTTCATCAAATCTTGAACAACTGTTCAACTCGTAGGGACATATTTTCAATGCAGTAGTTCCCTGGGGTAGAAGACTTCCCAAAATGATACAGTTATGCATTTTTTCAACGTTACTTTCCGTCCATGATTTTGGCACCAGTTATTTGAGAGAGATCATCCTAATGGATGGGTACGTCATTTGGGGATTCAGTGACTGCTCGTAGCTTGAAGTCATATCCTTCAGAAAATTAGATGCCAAACTGGAGAGATCACAGCACTGACCCTGGGGGACTCCACTGGAGACTGGTATTTTTGTGGAGGCAGCTTCCCCTAATTTGATTATCTGTGAGCCACTTTTCAACTATGCCGGAGTGGGGTATTATTCAAAAGCATAGGATAATTTGAGGTCTTCTGTGTATTCCATTTTGCCTTCATCTATTATTTGGTGACCTTTTCAAAAAAAAAATCCAGCAGGTTGAGTAAGCTTACCTGCCCTTGACTAATCCAAACTGAGACTTTAATTTATCAGAAAATTAAATTAAACTAATTAGATTACAGTTTATTAAAAAATTAAAAACAATTCATAGAGGCTGTATTGAAATAAATTGAAAAAAGAAAATTGATTCCATGGTTTTGCCATGGGAAGGTTAAAAGGGGTGAACATTGGTGGTAATTTCCTTTTCTTCCAGTGGTAATCATCAGCCTTTAATTCAGTATGTGACTAGTAAGAATTAAGTGTTAGTGATACGGTAACCATTTGAAATGTCAGGAGCCAGATACAGAGACTAAACAGACAATAAACAGACTTGTATATACCAAGTCCAAGATGCTAGCTTCTCAAAATATTCCCTTTTCTCTGAGGTTTAGCAGTTTGAGAGTTGGTATATATAAGTTCAGGGTAATGGAGAGCTTGCGTCCCATATAAGTTGTGTAGGGGACTTGTCCGTCTGCAAAAAAAAAAGTTTAAAGAAGAAGAGCAAGGTTTGAGATTCACACTTCTGCAATTTTGGTCTTGATTTTTTGCCTTTCAGTGTTAAGGAATGCTGACATTTCGGTAGGGAGCACTTCAGTACTCTACTTTTCATCTGGTGGGAATGAACACCCACCAGTTCATCATCTGGGGTAATAAGAGCTCAGAACATCATGATGCATTTTTTCAGATGAATGAACTCTTTCATACTTGCAAGAGTATGGTATTTTAGATCCAGCACCTGCTTTTGCATGTAAAAAGGGTTAAATCACATTTCTCTGAGGATTTAAATCTCACATAGTTTCAACAGGGTGGTACACCTAACTTGGCAAAAGTTCCCAGCAAATGGATTTTAGAACAACAAGCATTGAAGGGGTATTTTGTATAATCAGAGATTGTAAATAGATCAGTCATTTAAAGCACAAAACAGGATTCCATAGCAGAAACACTGCAAAAGGATTTACTGTTTAATGCTAGCATTACAGTATATAATTGTGTGTGAATCGAATGATGTGAATTGAATGTAAATGAATATCAGTTAGCAGTGTAGTGTTTAATTGCCCAGGTTTTCCAAGTATGTTAGAGGCATATATATCAGGGTCACTTTATATTGTTGCCTATAAAGAAGGGATTGCCATGAAACTTACACAAAGAGTTATTGTTTCATTTGGTGATACTGTTACATCAGACCCTACAGAGTTTTAAATTTTTAAGTTGTTCCTAGTTTATGAATCTATTTGCAATTATATTGTTAAGATTTCTGAAATTTAAAAAAAGTCTGCTTTGCCAATTTGCTCTTTTCTGTTTTTTATTTATTTTTTTATTTTTACTTTTTTGGAAGCAGTCCAAAAGGATAAAGTTAATGAATAATTCCCTTCTTAGCACTTGTGCAAACAGAAGCTTATTGCATGCAAGGCATCCAGCTGCTACATAGTTATAGTGCCTAATATTGTCCAACAAGGCGGCTGTAAATAGTTAAAATAGGCCATACATCGTTTGATTAAAATGAAAACATAATACAAAAATGAATATTCTAATGACCACTTGACAAACAGAAACTGTTTAATTAGCAGTACTCCTTTAAATGAATTATATATTTTACATATTAAAGATCTTACTTATGGACACAGTATCTACATTTACTATAAAGACATGACTGATGGCCGTATTCATGGGCAGTGAATTGACTGTTGTATTCACAGGTAATTCATTCCTTTTTAACATGGCCTTAAATAGGCATGAACCAGAGGTGTAAGTATACCAGAATCTGACCTTCCCCTGCAAGGATACACACATTTCCCACTGCATATGTAGGAGGTTCAGAAGAATGCACACAAAAAGCATTCAGTGTACTTGAAGAAACCATAACATGAAAAAAGCAGAAGCTCATAAGGTGACAAATTATACAGACTGTCCAGTGACCACAGTAAATCATAGGTTGGTACTAGGCTATCGGCCCAAGGGCCTAAGTAAGCCTAGCCAACAAGGTTCCCTGGCTTACGCCACCCAAGAAAGTTATTTTCCTGTGCCCCTGTCGAGCAGAGCCACAGAAATTATCCCGGGGTGTGTTTCCTATTTCCCATCCACTCATCAAGATTTTTCATGAAGAGTGCTAATGAGGAACTTGGCTTGACATAGATGGGTAGCTTGATCCAGAGTATGTGAAGTCTCTGGGACAGGAATCTATCCCTCCAGCATGTCCTGTTTATTGTGGTGATAAGGTTTAGGTACCTAGAGCGTGTAGCTCGGAGGGATTGGGATTTCTTTAGGTGTAGCATGTCCAATAGCTCTGGGTTTGACATAACTTTATATGTTAGGCAGAGATCACCTTAGAGTAGGCAATATTCTAGGGAGTAAAGCTGGAGTTTTTTGAGACGGTCAGTGTAGGGCATCTGTTTGAGGCTAGTAATCTCTTTTTGACAAATGCAGACAAGTCACTGTAATATGGCAACAGAGAGAGTCCATAACAACAGAATTCTTGATATTAAAATGAATCAAGCCAGATTAAAGCCTACAAGGCAAACATTTTTATCTCTCCTTATCCATTCCATTATGCATAAATCAGATTCAGTTCACTATGCAAAGTTTTTTTCACTATGCCATTTGTACTTAGGGACATAATTATGAACATGTCAAGTAAATTAAAAGGATTGATGTGACATTTTTACTTATGCTTGACTGAACTGTGCATAAATTTCCTCCTTTTGGCATATGCAATAGGATATTTTAGGATTAGTGAACATGCTACCGAGCTTCAGAAAAAACATAAATGCATAGTAAACCTCTCCCATCATCTCAATTGATAACTGCATAGCAAAATAAAATTATGGAATTCAACCATTATTTGAGTCATGGCACCTCCCAGTCTGGAGTGAGACATGCAGCCAGTTGGAAAGGAATGCATCTAGTGAGTTTCAACTTTCCCACTGGTGATTACAGGTATGGAGCAAGAAAGTTTGTGCATTTATATTACATTGTTATATTCATTAAAATTCCAAAGCAAAATAAATAAAAATACATATAAATACAGAAGTGAAGGTGATTCTGCTGAGCACCAGAAGTCTCAAAAAACACATACTAGATAGAACAGTGCATAATTCCTTTGATTGCTTTAGATTTGATGTAGTTCACTAGCTGTGAAAGAACATCTACAAATCCCAGAGAAAACAATTCAGGACTCGAAATTGTTTTGTCAGTAGTAAATGCGAATGGTAGTATAGGTATTCATCTCACAAACCTTTAGATTATTAAAATTAATTAAAATACTGTCATAAGTGAGAATTTTAACCACACAAATATGGACTGAATAAACCACTCTATCAGATAAATATGACTAGATATTATTTGACTGTTTTTCAAAACAATTTGGAAAAATATTAATTCCATCTACCTGCTCCTTTTTCCTCCTCAGACTTCTGTGAGTGACCAGGGGCAAACATGGATCTTAAGGATATCCTGTGGGGCATTGCTTTTGACTTCTGCTGCTGCTAAGGGTGTTGTGGTTATTATGACCTTCCCTTATTTCTACCCCCTTGCATTTATTGACATCTGAGAGCTACTTTTCGGTGTGCACCACTCCTAATCTTCATCTTTTAACGCCCTCACACCTGGAGGGGCACACCCATTCCTTCCGATCAGTGTTAAACATTCCCACACCACTAATCAAACCCAGGTCACTCAGGTTGTAGCTCTTTATCATCTGTATTGCAGTATGCTCTTTATCTTGACCTTCCTAAGGCATGCAACACTATTTTACTTGCGAGAATAATTAAGAAACTACAAAAATTAGAAATCATTCCATACATAATACAGGGAATAAAACATTACTTAAGCAAAATGACACAAGACACAATGACGTGTTTCTAGGTTTATCAAAGCTGGGGAGGTTACCACTGGTGCTGAAAATGGGTGTGTACTGTGACCAGTTATTTTGGACTATTCCTTTCAGACATAAATGTGGTAAATGGGTTATAGTTTTTTAAATATTTATATTACTTTATGTGGACTTGGATAGTCCAACTGGGCTTGATGATTATTTTAAGGGAGACACAATGTGGTTATCTTTCATAGAGACATTTTGGCCAACTCACCAGGGAAATTTCTTTACTCTTTTTGAGGAGGAGTGTTTTGCTGTGGCCAACATGGAGGAAGAAGGTAACCATGTTGTTAAGGAGAGTAGTGTTCAGGGGGCCAGAAGTGACTACAGACTACAGAATGAGTTAATAGGTTCATACTTGGTAATCATTCTGCAGACTATTACAAGCTTAGCTAATAACCAGACACTGTTCAAATGTGAGAATCATATCATGTACTTTGGGCCTGTGAGATATACACGTTAAACATTATGGTATCCCCAACCAGCCACCAAAAAACCTGACTGGTGTTAAAAGCTTCCTCTCCTGTGCCTAGCAGAGAATGGTTTTAAAACATCGACCTCTGGGTTATGGGTCCAGCATGTTACTGCTGTGTTAGTCTGCTGTCTCTAAAAGGGAGTGGAAAATTTTGAAGTCTGCACCCTTGGCACATAAAGCATCAGCTTTTACCACTAACTGATCAGTGGTTAGTACTACATTGCAGAGTGGTGGTAGGACTGGTTCTGAATGGCTGAGAGTGATGAAGAAAAACTAAAAGGTGCCAAATGATGAAATGTGCGTATCTTCGATGGATTTTATGAAAAAAAAATTTCCTCTGCATAAAAACATGGTGAATCTCAGAATCAAAAATCTGTTAATTTGCCTGCAGATTCCAGTTTGCTGTCACAAGAAGATAAATGAATGAGCAGAAGGACTGTTTGATGATGTCATTGGACTTCCATGAAGTGGACAAGGGTACGAGAATACCAAGATTTAGGCAGAAGATCATTTGCTCCTAAGAAAATAGCAGAAACTCCTGTTACAAATCATCCTTTAATGTGATAGGCAGATGAAATAAAGTTGTAAAAGTAACACATTATTTTAGTGGGATCTGAAGTGTAATTTTAAAAAGGCGACTGAAAAGTGGGTTTGGATATTTGGAGAAATTCGAAAGTTCAGAGGGATAGTGCTTTGTAAAGAAGATAAAGGGGTTTTACTTACCTTAAGTATAAGGTTAGGGCAAAAAGTTATTATTTTCTTCATTGTAAGACACTTAAAAGAGGTATGGAGGGAAAGAAGTGGTTGGGATCACCGACTATTGTGCCATGTGGGGAATTTGTGGCTGGAATGGCAATAAAAATTAAGGAAAGGTTGGAAAAGACTCACAAGAAAGCAAAAAAAAATACTATGGTCAGAGTACAGGAGTTTGAGAGTCTTTATAATAATTGGATACAGTAGCGACTAGCATTTAAGGAGAACAGCAGCAGAGATTATGAAATAGTGGGATGAATGTTAAAACAGAAAAAATAAGATTTATAAACTTTTTAGGAGTATAGATTGCTATGCAAAGAAAAGATGGAGAGGTTCCTAACATGCAAAGATAGAGAAATAAAGTGAGAGGTTAACACATTACTGACTGCAGAAAGATTAGCCACCCAGCAAAATGAACATTTGGTGTTGGTGATTGTCACTGTTGATATGACACCCTAACCCCATGTACAAAATGGGAAAAAGGAGGATCAGTGCCAATTTTGTCATCACCTTGCTGGGTAAGGAATTATGGAAGGATGAGATTCATTTGTATAGGACGCAAGATAAGAAAGGTGAAGTAAATTCTTTCAGTTGTTTAATTACTATAGCCATTTTTTTTCTCTATGTGCAGGGTAAGGCAAAAACAATGGTTGAAAGACTAGGAAAAAGAAACAAGGATATGTTAAGTAAAAAAATTTCTGTAGAGGAACTGAAAATATTAAAGAATGGTATTGAGAAGATTTAGGTGAACTTAATTGTACATTCTGCAAAAGATTAGGAGAAAAAGGAAAGAGTATACCACAATGGAACAAAAAAAAGCTCAATACTTACATTTATCACTAAAACACAAGAGTTGCCATACAAAAAGTTTATTCCATTCTGATTCTTTGCTAAACAGCCTTCTAGTGATTACAGAGATGATTATATACAGACGTCAAATGCCAATTTTTATTATTCGGTTAATTATGTAAACATCCATTCAATAAGTCAGCACCAATGAAATACATTGTAGAAAAAAAATGCAAAATGTAAGACCAGTAAATTTTAGTATTACGATGAAAGGGTGCTAAAGTTCTATATTTCAACATACAACATGTTTATGTTTTCAACAATAACTTTTCCTTGAAACCACCCTTAAACTTAGAAGCCACAGATAAATACTGCACACTTTGCACACATGGAAAGACTACAGCAGTAGTAAGTGAAGCAGCTCTGAGTTCACTAATATGTTCTTGTTGTTGAGTTTTGATGATAGAAACACCTCCTGTAATAAACCACTAGAGAAGGGAGCAGAAACGCACATTATGGATATTTCAGTCACATCTACAGTCTCTGTAATGTACATGGCCGTTAACATTCCAACATTACCTTTAGCAATTAATGAGCACAGACATTAGTGTCTACATACAAAAGTAACCATAACAGCACTCTCTGTACAAGATTTCAGTCTGTTTAAAGCTTCTATATCATACAAACTATTAATCTTCTAAAAGGGAAGTGTACTTTATGGCAAATTATCAGTTTTTTGTCTGTCTGTAGTATATTCCAGTTCTTGATTCTATGTCTCTAAAATAGGTGAAAAATCACCATAAGTGGTGACCACAAAAAGAGTATCTAATTTTTCTGCTTTGTTACTGTAACATCAGCAGACTATCTTTTATTATGATACCAGCCCATCGCTGTAGCGAGATTGTACAACAAAGTTTGCTGGAATAATTACTCTGCAACAGCTAATATGCCACAGATGTCTTAAGTGTCCTGCATTCTTGCTGTGTTTCTCTTTACATGTAAATGTTCCCCGAATAAGTTAGCAACCAGGTGTGGGTGATGCAAACTGTCAGTAGCTTACGACATTATTTCATAGTAAAAAGCAACCTAAAACCAAATGAGGCAGAAGGCAAACTCTCCTTAAAGTAAAAACAGCATCATTTATTACAAAAAAGGTTAGCACTTTCACAGTGATCAACACCGCTTCCTCTAACAAAATTCAGCATTAAAACCTCTGTATATATGCAAACAATCAAATACATTTGACCAATCTCATATATAAAAATCCCTCCAATCACTATTTAAAGAAACATAATACTAAAACCACACAATGGATACTCACTTAAGTTTTCTAGATTTCAATACAGGTTTAATAGGGACACAGTCATTCAAACAATGCACCCTATGTGCTCCCACCCTTAAACTCCATTGTAACTCAATTTCTTCAGTCCTGTTGATAATGTCCCCCATTCTAATATTGTCAGTTAAAACATGCAAAACTTGAAAGAGAAAAACATGCTGTTCACCAAACAAAATAGTATGCTTAGCTAGAGCACTGTACTCAAGACCTCTCCTAGTACAATACAGGTGGTCCCTCACCCATTCTCTAAGATGTCGATTCGTCTTTCCCACATAGAATCTGAAGCAGACTACACAATGTGCCACATAGACCACATTCACTTTGTTACAATTTTCTACAGTTCTTAACTGCCATAGACATCCAGTACCTGGGCTCTAAAAAAATCTGGATTCATTCACATACTGGCAGTACGCACAGGTACCACATTTACAAGTGCAAGTCAATGATCTATCCACAGGAACATGTACTCTGGGATAACATAAATCCTGCTTCAAATTACATTTGTTCTTATCAACAAACTTAGGGTATGAGCCTACTATACCAGATGTCTTCTCATCCACTAATAGAATGGGCCAATTTTTATGAACCACATCCTTAATTCTACCAACATCCTGTGTATAACATAAAATCACATGAATCTGTGATGATGAAAATGTCTGTTCCCTCACTGTTCTCACTTGTTCAGAGAAGTAGGGTTTCACCTGCCCTCCCCTTTGACACAATGTGCTTTATGTATTTCATCTGCAGTGTACCCTTATCCAAAAATGCATTTTTTAAATAGTTAAACTCATCAGAGAAATCAAACTCCTCACAAGACATCCGCAACACCCACAGGGTCTATCCCATCACTATGTTGGTAAAAATATGTTGGGGATGCATACTTTCTCTATGCAAAAAGGCTGGACAGTAACAGTCCTTCTTATGTAACTTAGTGGTAAAACCATCCCCCTTCCTCAATACAGTTGCATCTAAATAATCAATGAGCTCTGTGGATTTATTCATTGTAAACTTGATCACTGTGATAGTGCTAACCTTTTATATAACAAATTTTGCTGTTTTTACTTTAAGGAAAGTTTCCCTTCTGCCTCATTTGGTTTGTGGTTCCTTTTTACTGTGTCTGTGGATTCACTCGCTGCCTGGGGCTTGTTCTTACTATTATTCATAGTGTTTTCTTGGAGGTTGTTGGTACTGTATATGTACTGACCAATTTCCCCAGTCAGTGTAAAACCCAAAAACATAATTGCATTTCATATACTGTTTTAGTAAACGACAACACAGAGTTGTTACTCTGCAATGAGATCAAAACAAATCAAACAAATCAAAACAACTGAAACAGAGAAAATAAATGAAAAAAAAATATATATATATATAGGTTCATAGATTTGTACTAAGCTAACTGCGAGCCATTTTAAGCCTAGCCAATTCTCCCTTGTGAGACTCAAACTCTGCACCTTGTGTTTGTAAGGCAAACACCTTAACCAATAGGCCACCCTCCCAACCTATAATAATATAATAATATAATCCATCATTAGTATAATGTCTATAATAATAAATTGCTTACCAGAAAAAAAGAACTAACACAAAATTATTAATTAAAAAAACAAGAAATGAGTATAATTTCGGGCACAATGAACTCCCATAGCTACATCTACCTTCTGTATAAAAAACTTCTTCTGAAATACAAAATAAGTTTGTTTTAAACAAAAAGCATGAGTGAAACAAAACTACCTCACCATCACACTTTAAAATGCTTCCAATCCAAAATTACATAAAATAATATATACAGAGATTGAATATCTACTGTAAGCCAGTAAAAATCAATCTGCCAAGTTATGGAAGTAATGTTTTTTAAATAATTGCCCTCTGAACCTGACTTGCGATTCACTTTTAATTACCTAAAGTTTGAGTAAATTATCAAACACATTTTCCACCTTAGAATTAATACTGGTGACACCTTAGTCTGATCAGGCAAAATGTAGAAATGTGAGTAAATAGGATCCCTTACAAAAAAAGTATCCACAGCCTTTCAATTCAGAAAGTCCCAGGTCCCTACCATCATTATACTCCTCATCAACCCCTTTTTTTTGGGTTATGTACAAGGACACCTGGCACCATCTTTCTTGATTCAGTGCCACTCTTCTACTTAGTTCAGTGGTCATGTGTGACTGCCACACACACATTTTTTTCATGCAATCCATCCATCACATTGCTGGATGCCCATGTAATCTTCTTCTTCTTCTTTCGGCTTTTCCCGGTTAGGGGTCGCCACAGCGGATCGCCTTGTCCGCACATTGAATGGCAGTGGAGTTTTACGGTGTCGAGTTGCCAGCCCGGCGCCCAACCTTCCACAGAAGGCACACTCACATGCACACCTAGGGCCAATTTAGAGTGTCCAATCCACCTGCAGCATGTCTTTGGGATGTGGGAGGAAACCGGAGCACCCGGAGGAAACCCACGCGACCACAGGGAGGACATGCAGACTCCGCACAGAAGGCACCCCAGCCGAGGATCGAACCGGAGAACCTCTTGCTGTGAGGCTGGATGCCCATGTAATAAATAATAAAAATGTCATGCAATCCATCCATCACATTGCTGGATGCTCATGTATGCATCTTCCCATCCATGTCAGACACTTAACTCCATCACTTCTGGCTTCCTTACCTGCTCTGCCTTCCTTGCCCAGGTTTCTTTATAGTACAATAGTATTGGTCACACTATTTTACACACTTTTAAGATCTTTTTTGCATTATTCTGTCATACAATACCTCTGACTCTATAAGCTAGCTGGCTGCAACCCCACTGATTCTTGTTTTGACCTCCTAATTCAGACTTCCCTTCTCTTCAACCATGTGTCACATATAAATGAAGCTGTTAACCTGTTCCACTATTTTCTCTTCTAACTCAGTTTTTCGGCTTCTTCTGATTTCCTCCATTTCCTGCCATGACAACGGTCTTGCCTGTACTCTGTTTCTTCCCATGTGCCTTCAGTTTCGTATTCCATTCTCCTATTTTTTTCTGAAGTTCATGTTTAAAGCCTGCTTATAGTGCCATATTTTCTGCATACAGCAGTTTAGTTAACCTATCCCCTTCAATCTGTTTGCTGATGTAGTCCATCACCAGTGTGAACAGCGTATGTGTTCTCATACACAGGCACTAGGATGCTAATGTAGTCCATCACCAGTATGAACAGTGTATGTGTTCTCATACACAGGCACTAGGATGCTAATGTAGTCCATCACCAGTGTGAACAGCGTATGTGTTCTCATACACAGGCACTAGGATGCTAATGTAGTCCATCACCAGTATGAACAGCGTATGTGTTCTCATACACAGGCACTAGGATGCTAATGTAGTCCATCACCAATGTGAACAGCGTATGTGTTCTCATACACAGGCACTAGGATGCTAATGTAGTCCATCACCAGTGTGAACAGCATATGTGTTCCCATACACAGGCACTAGGATGCTAATGTAGTCCATCACCAGTATGAACAGCATATGTGTTCTCATACACTAGGATGCTAATGTAGTCCATCACCAGTGTGAACAGCATATGTGTTCTCATACACAGGCACTAGGATGCTAATGTAGTCCATCACCAGTGTGAACAGCATATGTGTTCTCTTACACAGGCACTAGGATGCTAATGTAGTCCATCACCAGTGTGAACAGCGTATGTGTTCTCATACACAGGCACTAGGATGCTAATGTAGTCCATCACCAGTATGAACAGCATATGTGTTCTCATACACAGGCACTAGGATGCTAATTTAGTCCATCACCAGTGTGAACAGCGTATGTGTTCTCATACACAGGAACTAGGATGCTAATGTAGTCCATCACCAGTGTTAACAGCATATGTGTTCTCATACACAGGCACTAGGATGCTAATGTAGTCCATCACCAGTGTGAACAGCGTATGTGTTCCCATACACAGGCACTAGGATGCTAATGTAGTCCATCACCAGTATGAACAGCGTATGTGTTCTCATACACAGGCACTAGGATGCTAATGTAGTCCATCACTAGTATGAGCAGCGTATGTGTTCTCATACACGGGCACTAGGATGCTAATGTAGTCCATCACCAGTGTGAACAGCATATGTGTTCTCATACACAGGCACTAGGATGCTAATGTAGTCCATCACCAGTGTGAACAGCGTATGTGTTCCCATACACAGGCACTAGGATGCTAATGTAGTCCATCACCAGTGTGAACAGCTTATGTGTTCTCATACACAGGCACTAGGATGCTAATGTATTCCATCACCAGTGTGAACAGCATATGTGTTCTCATACACAGGCACTAGGATGCTAATGTAGTCCATCACCAGTGTGAACAGCGTATGTGTTCCCATACACAGGCACTAGGATGCTAATGTAATCCATCACCAGTATGAACAGCGTATATGTTCTCATACACAGGCACTAGGATGCTAATGTAGTCCATCACCAGTGTGAGCAGCATATGTGTTCTCATACACGGGCACTAGGATGCTAATGTAGTCCATCACCAGTGTGAACAGCGTATGTGTTCTCATACACAGGCACTAGGATGCTAATGTAGTCCAGCACCAGTGTGAACAGCGTATGTGTTCCCATACACAGGCACTAGGATGCTAATGTAGTCCATCACCAGTGTGAACAGCTTATGTGTTCTCATACACAGGCACTAGGATGCTAATGTAGTCCATCACCAGTGTGAACAGCATATGTGTTCTCATAAACAGGCAATAGGATGCTAATGTATTCCATCACCAGTGTGAACAGCGTATGTGTTCTCATACACAGGCACTAGGATGCTAATGTAGTCCATCACCAGTGTGAACAGCGTATGTGTTCTTATACACAGACACTAGGATGCTAATGTAGTCCATCACCAGTGTGAACAGCGTATGTGTTCTCATACACAGACACTAGGATGCTAATGTAGTCCATCACCAGTGTGAACAGCATATGTGTTCATACACAGGCACTAGGATGCTAATGTAGTCCATCACTAGTGTGAACAGCGTATTTGTTCTCATACACAGGCACTAGGATGCTAATGTAGTCCATCACCAGTATGAACAGCATATGTGTTCTCATACACAGGCACTAGGATGCTAATGTAGTCCATCACCAGTGTGAACAGCATATGTGTTCTCATACACAGGCACTAGGATGCTAATGTAGTCCATCACCAGTGTGAATAGCGTATGTGTTCCCATACACAGGCACTAGGATGCTAATGTAGTCCATCACCAGAGTGAACAGCGTATGTGTTCCCATACACAGGCACTAGGATGCTAATGTAGTCCATCACCAGTGTGAACAGCGTATGTGTTCTCATACTCAGGCACTAGGATGCTAATGTAGTCCATCACCAGTATGAACAGCGTATGTGTTCTCATACCCAGGCACTAGGATGCTAATGTAGTCCATCACCAGTGTGAACAGCGTATGTGTTCTCATACACAGGCACTGTCCATGCTAATGTAGTCCATCACCAGTGTGAACAGCGTATGTGTTCTCTTACACAGGCACTAGGATGCTAATGTAGTCCATCACCAGTGTGAACAGCATATGCATTCCCATACACAGGCACTAGGATGCTAATGTAGTCCATCACCAATGTGAACAGCGTATGTGCTCTCATACACAGGCACTAGGATGCTAATGTAGTCCATCACCAGTGTGAACAGAGTATGTGTTCTCATACACAGGCACTAGGATGCTAATGTAGTCCATCACCAGTGTGAACAGCATATGTGTTCTCATACACAGGCACATGGATGCTAATGTAGTCCATCACCAGTGTGAACAGCGTATGTGTTCTCATACACAGGCACTAGGATGCTAATGTAGTCCATCACCAGTGTGAGCAGCGTATGTGTTCTCATACACAGGCACTAGGATGCTAATGTAGTCCATCACCAGTGTGAACAGCGTATGTGTTTTCATACACAGGCACTAGGATGCTAATGTAGTCCATCACCAGTGTGAACAGCGTATGTGTTCTCATACACAGGCACTAGGATGCTAATGTAGTCCATCACCAGTGTGAACAGCGTATGTGTTCTTATACACAGGCACTAGGATGCTAATGTAGTCCATCACCAGTGTGAACAGCGTATGTGTTCTCATACACAGGCACAAGGATGCAAATGTAGTCCATCACCAGTGTAAATAGCGTATGTGTTCCCATACACAGGCAATAGGATGCTAATGTAGTCCATCACCAGTGTGAACAGCGTATGTGTTCTCATACACAGGCACTAGGATGCTAATGTAGTCCATCACCAGTGTGAACAGCGTGTGTGTTCTCATACACAGGCACTAGGATGCTAATGTAGTCCATCACCATGGAGCTAATGTAGTTCATCATCATGGAGACCATCCAGGTGCAGTTAACCATAGGCAAGACTGCTCTGCAATTTGTAGCATGTTATAGGCCACCCTCTCAAACTCAGGAACCTCACATGGCCTTCCTGAAAACATTGGAGGGGATAAATGTATCTCCAAACACCATCATACTAGGTGACTTCAACTACCCTAATATAGACTGGGAACACTACTCAAGCCCGAACACTCTAACCCAAAGATTCCTGGAGTTCATAAACTCAAATGCCATGGAACAACTAGTCACCATCCCCACAAGAGGAGAAAACATACTTGATCTCATCATCACGAACATGCGATCAAAATGTTCAATACCGGAAGTATACCCCTCACTGGTGAGATCAGATCATAAACTAATCTCGCTGGAGGTCCTCATCCCGCCCCACCTGAAACAAAAAGACCACAGTGAAAAACTTCTCAAAAGCCGATTTCACACTTCTAAAAGCTAGTGTGGTCTCCTTTAAGGCCCCTGAGCCAGTGGTAAACATTACTCAAACCGCTGAATCACTTACAAATGCCTTCTACCAGCACCTACAGGACTGCATGGATCAGGCAATCCCAAACAAAACTAAGACTCTCTGTACCAAAGGCAACCGTCCAGTCTGGTGGACCCCAGCCATAAACAAGCTCTACAACAAAAGGAGGAAGCTACTACAAGATAGAGCAAAATCCTTGAAAGGTAAGACACCTTTGATCATTATAAGTAAAAAACTAAGAGCTCTCATAAAATCATCCAAGGCAAATTTTGAGAGAAAAATCGCCAAGGACTCTAAAGACAATCATAAGGCCTTCTTTAGCTATGTTAGAAACCTAGGAGGAAACTCCCAGATATGCTCAGAATTAGTTCAAAATGATGTGAAAATTACTGAACCTACACACATTGCTAACATGCTGGCTGACAGGTTCAGTGCAAACTTCTCCCCCCCCCCCTCCCTCCAAAAGGAGAGATATCAATTCCAGAGGATTGTAGCCCCCCAAACATCTCCCACCCCCAGGTGAGAAATGCCCTCACTAAAGGAAAAAACACAGCATCCATGGGACCGGATGGTGTCCCCGGCTGTGTGCTTCATGAACCCAACGAGGAATTAAACCCACAGTTAGGACAGCTGTTTAATCTTAGCCTCACCTCAGGATCATTACCCAAGGAGTGGCGCGGCGACTGTGGTCCCACTTCATAAGGGCGGTGCCTCCACAGACCCTGGAAATTACCGCCCCATTAGCTTGACAAGCCTTATCTGCAAAGCCATGGAGAGGATCATAATGGAACTCATAAATAAAGACATAGGGAACTTGCAGACTTTGGATCCAACCCAGTTTGGCTTTGTCAAAGGCAGATCCTGCCTCTTAAACTTGGTTGACTTTTTCGAGACAGTCACCAAGGCCATTGATGAGGAAAGGCAGTCCATACAGCCTACCTCGACCTGGCAAAGGCCTTCACACAATACCCCACTCAGGTATCATCGAAAAACTCATCAGCTTGAATGTAAACCCATACATCACAAGATGGGTTGCAAACTGGCTAAGTGACAGAACCCACAGGGTCAGAGTTGCTGGAGCCATGTCAGACTCAAAGCCTGTCACAAGTGGTGTCCCACAGGGCTCAGTCCTGGGTCCACTCTTGTTCGGCATCTACTTTTCTGAAGTACAAGCAAACACAGGAGGGTTATGGCTGACAAAGTTTGCAGATGACTGTAAACTGGGCGCCATAGTCGAAAACACATCTGACACAGATATCCTCCAGAAGGGCCTCACAGAAACGGATAACTGGTGCCAGAGCCATGGCCTGAAGTTAAACGCCAAAAAATGCATAGTCATACCCTTCGAGAAAAACAAGGTTACCCCTAGCTACCATATAGGTGGCAATCCACTGAGCACAGAAAAAGTCATCAGGGATCTTGGGACCCAAGTTGACAGTAGCCTTTCGTTTGACACTCATGTTGCTAAAGTAGTTAGGAAAACCTTCTATATCGCCCACCTGATCATGAAGGGATTCACATCTAGATCAAGGGAGGTCATCGTCCGCCTGTACTCATCACTCATTAGACCTATGATTTAGTACAATGCCCCATTCGGAATGTATCTGAGCAGACACCTGCTGCAGCTTGAAAGGCCCCAAACGTTCCTCACCAAAAGGATAAAGGGTCTCAAAAATATGTCTTATGCTGCCCGACTGAAAGAACTCCAGCTCTATTCAGTCTCATACCGCTTGCTCAGAGGTGACCTGTGCCTGACATATAAGGCCATGTCAAACCCAGATTTGATGAATATGCTTCACCTCAAAAAATCTAGATCCCTCAGAACCACAAGGGCGGGAGACTTAAACCTTGACACGGTTATAAATAGAACATGCTGGAGGGACAGATTCATCACCCAGAGACTCCCTATGCTGTGGAACAAAATTCCGGTACATGTGAGGCAGAGCACCTCACTGGCCTTGTTCAAGAGGAATCTTGACCAATGGATGGGAGATCGCAGATATACCCCAGGGATTACTTCAGTGTCACTGCTTGACAGAGGCACAGAAAAATGATAGGCATAGTTTTTATTCAAACTAAAGGGGTGGCGAAAGCCACATAACTATGGGCTAGGCTTATAAATGCCCTTGGGCAGATAGCCTAGTATGAACCTATGAACCTATGAATCACCAGTGTGAACAGCGTATGTGTTCTTATACACAGGCACTAGGATGCTAATGTAGTCCATCACCAGTGTGAACAGTGTATGTGTTCTCATACACAGGCACTAGGATGCTTATTTTCTAGTCATCTGGGATATGCTTTTGTCTCCACACTGCTAATCAGTACCGCCTGGAGCCATTTCTCCCCTAACTCGCCCAACATTTTCATCATATCAGCTGTGACCTCATCTGATCCTGCTGCTTCTCCTGACTTCATTTTCTTTAATGCTCTTCTGACTTCTAGTGTGGGCTCGTCTTCCTCTTTTGCTGTGGGCTGTGCCTGGGGATTTACAGCTGCTATGGGGTGTGGATAATGCATGTATTATAAGCTTCATGGGCCTGGTGTTGAAATTTAGAGAGAGACTGTTGTATGCAGCAGCTACACAAAATTTCATACTTCACTGGCAATAGAAACAGATGGTGTATTTCTGACCTGTGGGCCTGGAGCTGCATCTCCATCAGATACCCCAGGAAAATTATTATAACTCTTTGTAATACACGGATCCAAAATGTAACTGAATGCAGCACTGGACTTCACAGATTTCTGGCAAGCCATGTAAAATCAGCTTGAAGAGAGACAGGGAATCCTTACTAGAAAAATCTTAAGACTCATCAAATTTGAACCAGTCAGAAAGGCTTATCTTATCTTTACAAATTGTTTTTCTCTTTGCGGTCTATAAGGCAGTGTTTGATGAATTGCATTGGCACACTTTCTTGGTTCATAGAAGGGTACTAGGCTATTGGCCCTAGGGCCTATATAAGCCTAGCCAAAAATGTACCCTGGCTTTCGCCACCCAAGAAAATTATCTTCCTGTGCCTCTGTCGAGCAGAGCCACAGAAGTGATCCCCAGGGTGAATTTCCTATCTCCCATCCAATCATCAAGATTTTTCTTGAAGAGTGCTAATGAGGAGCTCTGTTTGACACAGATAGGTAGTCTGTTCCAGAACTCTCTGGGACAGGAATCTATCCCTCCAGCAAGTTCTGTTTATTGTGGTGATAAGGTTTAGGTCCCTAGAGCGTGTAGCTCGGAGGGATTGGGATTTCTTTAAGTGGAGCATGTCCAACAGCTCTGGGTTTGACATAGCTTTGTATGTTAGGCAGAGATTGCCTCTGAGTAGGCAATATGCGACAGAGTAAAGCTGGAGTTTTTGAGACAGTCTGCATAGGGCATCTGTTTGAGGCCAGTAATCCTCTTTGTGAGGTATTTCTGTGGCCTTTCCAGTTCTAGTAGATGTCTTGTGAGGTACATACCAAAAGGAGCATTGTACTCTATAATGGGTCTAATGAGTGATGAGTAGAGGGTAACAATGACCTTTTTTTTTCTGGATGAGAAACCTTTTGTGATGAGCTGAGCCACATAGAAGGATTTCCTGACTACTGTGGCGATGTGATTATCAAAGGAGAGACTACTGTCCACCTGTGTCCCAAGGTCTCATCACATTTGTGGCATTAAGTAGACTACCAGCTATGTGGTAGTTCATGGGTATAGAGTTTTTACCAAAGGGGATGACCATACACTTTTTGGCATTGAGCTTCAGGCCATGGCTTTGACACCAGGCATCTGTCTCAGTGAGGCCCTTTTTGTAGTATGTCCACATCGTTAGGAGTTTCGATTATGGCTCCTAGTTTGCAGTCATCTGCAAACTTTGTTAGCCAAAGACCTTCTGTGTTAGCCTGTACTTCAGAGAAGTAGATACCAAACAGGAGAGGACCCAGGACTGAACCCTGTGGTACTCCACTTGTCACTGGTTTGAAGTTGGATTTGGAGTCTGCTAATTTCGCAGTGTGGGTTCTGTCCATGAGCCAATTGGCAACCCATGTTGTGACATAGGGATTTATACCTAGTTTAGTGAGCTTATCTATAATTCCAGAGTGGGGGATGGTGTCGAAAGTTTTGGCAAGATCTAGATAAGCTGTGTTGACCACCTTACCCTCATCTATGGCTTTTGGTGACTGCTTCAAAGAAGTCAATCAGGTTTAGGAGACATGATCTGCCTTTTACAAATCCAAACTGGATAGGGTCCAGAGTTTGGAGATTACCAATGTCTTTGTTTATGAGTTCCATGATGATATGTTCCATGGCCTTGCAGACCAGGCTCGTCAGTCTAATGGGGCAGTAGTTCCCGGGGTCCGTCGTGGCTCCCCCTTTGTGGACTGGGATAACCGTCGCACTGCGCCATTCAGTGGGCACAAAGCCTGAGGTGAGGCTATGACTGAACATGGTACTTAGGAAGGGTGCCAGTTCATTCTGTAGTTCATGTAGAACGCAGCCTGGGATATTGTCAGGTCCCATGGATGCTGTGTTCTTGGCTTTAGAGAGTGTTTTTTTTACCTGTACAGCCATGATTACAGGAACTTTTCATTCTTCCGATATAGAGATGGGCCCTCTAGGGGGTGGGGGGGGGTAAAGTTAGCACTGAACCTATCTGCCAGGATGCTGGCAATATCAGTTGGTTTTGTATATTTAGTGCCATTGTGCTGTAACTCAGAGCAGATCTGAGTGTTGCCATTGAGATTCTTGACATAGCTATAGAATGCTTTGTGGTTGTCTTTAGAGTCAGTGGCAATGTTGTTTTCATAACTAGCTTTGGAGGATTTTATGAGGGATCTCAGCTTCTTACTGAGGTTGACCAGGGTGTTCCTCCAGTCATGGGATTTTACTCTTTTTTGCAACAGTTTCTTTCTTCTGTTGTAGAGTTTGTTTATGGCAGAGGACCACCAGATCGGCTTCCTTTTTTTGGAGGATAGCATCTTGGTTCTATTAGGGATAGCATGATTCACGCACTCATGTAAGTGCTTATAATGTGCATTTGTGTAGAATTCAGCAGTCGTACCTCTATTGTCCATCTGCATGGGTGTCATGAAGTTTGCCACTTCTGTCTTAAGAAGTGTGAAGTTGGCTTTGGAGATGCTTATTACGGTGGTTTCCCTAATTGGGGGTGGGGGTGGGATGTGGATGTCTAGGGTGATTAGCTTGTGGTCTGATCTGACCAACGAGGAATTGACTTCTGGTGTGGAACACCGGTTGCCCATGTTGGTAATGACCAGGTCTAGGATATTACTGCCCCTGGTGGGGGTGTGAATAAGTTGATCCAAGGTGTTGGAATTTATGAATTCCAGAAAACGTTGAGCAAAAGAGTTGGTACATGAGTAGTTTTCCCAGTTAATGGTGGGGTAGTTGAAATTGCCCATTATTAGGGTGTTAGGTTGTACCCTAATACTTTCCAGTCTATCAAGAAATGAGGAGTGGGAATACTGGGTCATGGTGGGGGGTCTGTAGCAAGCTGCAGTTTGGATTGCGGTCTTGCCCAGAGTTAGTTGCACTTGGATAATCTCGGATGTATTATGCTGTTCAACTAGCCTGGAGGTGTGGATATCCTTAATGAATATGGACACGCCTCCACCTTTAGTGCTTCATTCTGGGTTAGGTGGCCGAAAGGTGTGGTATGAATTATAGCCTGGTAATGCAGGGGTGCTCTCTGGAGCTTTGAACCAGGTCTCTGTCACTTCACAGATGTCAATGTTCTCCATTTTAAGAAGTGCCTCGAGTGAGTGCATTTTGAGGTTTTTGCTTGCTTGTACCTGTTACAGTGGTGAATTTGTCATTTGAACCTTGACTAAAAAAGGCACTATAGGGGTGGCAAGAGCCTTAGCCAGTATCCGGAATCCCAAGGGCGACAGTTGCAAGCCATCTCTGGCAAAGCATTGTGGTCTGTCAATCGTGTCGTCCCAGGCAGACAAATACTGGATCCCCTTAGAATGACACCAGAAGTTTAGCCAATTGTTGAAGTCTATCATTTTGTCCTTGTACTGTGGCATCATTCTGGGTGATGGCAGGATGCTACTCAGGGCCAGGGTCATACCTGCCTGGGCTACAAGATCGGAGAGCTCCTCCATGTCTCTTTTCATGTAGTCCAGGGAGGTACGTCTCAGGTCATTCACACCAACATGGACAATGACATTGTCATATTTGTACTTGTGGAGTGACCTGAGTGCATGCGTTATGTGGCGGATTCTGGCACGTGACAGGCAGCTGACAGTAATTTTCTCCTTGTTTAGCCTGGTGAGTGGAACATCAGTGTGCCTGATTATAGAGTCACCTATGACTAGAGTGTTGGGTACGTTGTTATGCCTTATGGGCTGTGGTTGAGTGGTACACTGAGTTTGGGGGCTATGTGTAATTTGGGTTGTGTTGGGGTGTGGAGTTTGCTTGCGTTTCTGCTTTGGAGGTCCCTGATGCTTGGCCAGGTTTTTATTGAGAGCCTTCGTGAATGTAGGTGTGTGTTTTGTGTTTCTATGTGTGTGTTTTGGTGGTGTATGTTTTGAGGGACTATGTGATGAGTGTGGTGTGGTGCAAGTGGTTACCTTCTCCTCTTGACTGTCTAGTCCAGTCTTGGGTGAAAAGAGCTTTGTTTCCAGTTTGGCAATATAAGTGCATGTCTCACAAGTTGTAGTGTTGGGTGGTAGGAAGAGAGGGTTGTCTGTGTACATGAGGCAATTGCTGCATTGCCCCAAGATGCCCAGATTCATCAGGTGGACAAGAGAAATCACCAGGGAGCTGACCCTTAGATATGCCTGGATAGGTGCTTATTTATTAAGTACTAAAAACTGCTTTCCCCTAGACAAGTGAGGAAAGTTGAGTGCTGTAGTAATTTGCAACATATTTAGTGCTTACAATGAGTTCTGAACAAGTGCTGAGTTCAAAGAAACAGATTTGAGTGCTGAAACTAGAAAACTGGCTAGTTCTAAGAAACAAAATTAAGCTAGAAGGCTTCCCTCCAAAACAGAAAGGCTTGGGGGCTCAGAAGCCTACAAACAGACTAGACCACTTACAGGAAAGGCAGGAAACAAGCTGAAATGTTTTTGTTTCTTTTTTTTTTTCTTTACCAGATGCTCTCTTTGTACATAGTAGGAGTGACTGAAATCAGAATATGATCTCACTGCACTCGGTTGAGTGAGCAAACGAGATGGGCCCAGAAGGAGTATCCAAACACAAACTTACAAGAGGGGTGGGCAGTTTCAAAGCCACCAAGATTAACACCAAAACAAAAACAGAGAGGATGGGTGGGGAACTAACTGACAAAACAGAGTCAAAACTTCCAGTTCAGTTAATATTCAATGTAACACCAATAAATCAATTTAAATGCCATATTATTTAAAAAATGTGCAGATAAAAGGTACTTAAATTCTCTTATACATCCAGTTGAATACAGCTAGATCTTAGCCGGCCAAAGCCGACGTTTTAAGCCTTTGTGGGAGTTAACACATCAGGATAAACAAGATTAAAAATAAGTATTGACAATAGGAAGCAAGCATTACTTGAAAAATAATCTTTGCATGCATGTATATCTACATATAAGCAAGGAAGTCACAAGTCTGATAATGCATCCTACAAAATTATCATCGTAAAAGACCCTAAGATTTCCATGAAGAAGTACTTGGATAGGTGTACTTTTGTTAAAATATATTTTCTTGGGGTTAATTTTCATCAATTAATGTACCACTTTAAAGCCATGTTTAAATCGTAGTTGTTGGCGCCCTTAGGTCAACCAACAAACCGTGTCTTTTCAGGAGGAAAAACACCAATACTGCCTTTACTTTCCCTTTATTTGAGAATGTACCTAAGATGTGATCATCCTTAAGTCTTTTCTTTATCCCCCCATGACTCTTACTCTTCCCCTGCCTTGCTTCTTGCTTCCTTTTCTAACTGAACATTTCAACGGTTTCCTCTCCCTATCTTCCTGCTTAAGGGCAACATACTTCTGTGGACTGTTCATTACCTAATGGGAACACGAATAATAATAAACAAGTAATCACTGAGACGGTAAGATGCCTAGCTGTAAATACCACTAAGTAGACACATAAAAGCTCTGGCCACCCTTGTCAAGCACTTAATACTGTTTCCCCTCCCCTCCCAAAAACTGATGTAGTAAGCTCCCTATTGAGATGTTGGAAATTTCAATGTGGAGTCCCAAATCATTGAAATAAATATCAAAATTACAGAAGAAAGCAAATATTGAACATTGTTTTTTTTTTTCATTTAAACTTGTTTTTAGCTGGAGGACAAGCTCATCATACCCCTAAGCTTACATGTATTTTATTTATTTATTGATCCTTTTTTTGACCGTGTTAGTTCCACTACGCTAGACTCTTTAGGGTAGGCCTGAAGTGGTATTTATACTGTTAGGGGAAAATTTGGCTAAGATATCTGGAAACTTCCTTTACTCTTTTCAATACATACTATGTATGATGTTTTATGTCCACCTGAGCAACCACCATCTCAGGCAGATGGGAACTCACTTTAATGTCTCATCTCAAAGACAACAAATTCAGGAATGCAGCATCCCCCAATGTGCATGTCAATGTCAGCAGTCAAATCACCTGTAGTGGGAATAGGACCCACATCGTACTGCTATCTTTTGAGCCAGTGACACTGACAAATATACCAACTCAAATATTGCCATACCCCTGGGAAAAGGGAATTTTCTGAATATGGCAATCTTGGACTTGGACTCTACAAAGTTGGATTTTCAGTTGTTCAGTCTTCACACACTGAGACTCAGCACTGATATTTCAGTACGGTTGCCAGTGTATTGTTTTACCTTCCTGCATGTTATCTATGTTAGTTGCTACTCTTTCCTAAGTATCTGAAACATTGCTGGTGTATACTGTAACTTACTATGCTCTCCTGCCTGTATTTTCAGGGTTAAATGAAATATTTGTGAATTAAACCACTTTTTCTTAAGTACTTCCATTGAGATTTGATGTCAAGCATAATGAGATCTTCCCATTAGAACATTTAAGAAATAAAACAATGCATGCAGAAATAACGAAATTTCCAAAAGGCAAGCAGAAACACTGATGATAATGGAGTCAAAGACAACTGCCATTGTTAAGAAGTGGACTCTAATTAGTACATTGTGAACATTTTTTTAGAATAGGTTCTGTTGTCAGTAGTATGTAGTTTTTTGAATAATTCTGAGGCAATGTAAAATGCGAGTGTGCTAAACATTTACTTAATGCAGATGATACCATAATTCTAGCGTTTTAAGATTTATTTATATTTTGTCAAACCCAATAACATGGAAGACTAGCATATAATGCAGTCTGTAGAGTAAATGAAAAGCTTTCAATATGCCTAAAGTCAACAAGTGTAGAAAGTCAGAAATCATAAAGTATTATTGAGTATTCTACCTGGAATTAATATTGCAGTAGTTCATCAGGAAAAAAAGGTATTGTAATACAACTTAACGCAGCATGTTTTTTACATTGTTCATTGTTTGCCAAATGTCTGTATTCAACAATCCAAATGCAGAATACTTGTCTGAACTGTAATACCATAGATTGATGTCGAACAGGAAATAATTATGTTTTCAAAAGATATTATTCCACCTACGTAACTATCAGAAAATTTGTTTGTTTTCCTTAATACAAACAGGTGTTTCTGGCATTGGTAGATCACTTTTTTGCTTAAGGTGTATGCAACAAGATGTCCTGATAATTACAGATAAAAACATAATCAGAGTTCTTGTTGTAAAAATCTGTAACACTTTTTCTACTTCAGACAAAACTACAATAAATTGTCATTGTTTATGTGTATCTCATGCAAAGTAGTAACACTGTATTTGAATCTAGCACAGCTTTCTCTTGTCATAATGCAGCATACCAAAACCTTTGACCTGTGCAGTAGTTCATGTGGTTAGTATGTGATTTACATAACTAAGGAATAATGGGAGCTAATGAGTATAGTTTTATACTGACTTCATAGGCTGTACTCTTATAACTCTCCTAAACCTGAGACAACACAGAAGGCATGATAATCATAACATTATGATACAATTCCCATGGTAAGCTTGTATTATTTTTATATGAAAACTTTTTTTGTTGTTGCTTACATGAAAAATATCAAGCAGAGCTTATCACATTCTCACTTTTCTGTAGCTGAAGCAAAATGTAAAGCAAATGACTTGTGCACTGTTTGTTTATATCCTGCTTTTGATCGTCAGTGAAGTCTGAACCCAGCATTGTGAAACGTCAACACGCTATTGGAAGGCATAATGTTGATAAATGATAGTGCAATAAAGAAGTCTTACTATGGGAAAACAAAACCACCCTTGGCTCTAGGCACCACAACAAGGGAAACTATGGCTTAGCGGTATTGATCAGATGTGCTGCAGTCATGCCAGTAATTCTAAGAGTGTGATATAAATAATTCTAAAAGTAGCAGTAGTATAAACTGGCATTGTTCCTTTGCCTTGCAGAATGCTTATGCTGAAACAATAGTTAAAATCCTTGTGTGCCTCAGTGGACGATCTGAAGCAAAGCTAAATTCCACTCATTAATTTTATATGTTTACTTAAAAGTCTGTGCTAGATATTGTGACATATAGATGAAAATTACTCAGAATTTCACACCAGTTATCCAGCTTTCAGTTTCATATTTTACCTCCTATTTTAATTGCCTTCTAAATATGTGTTGTTTTAGGATTCCATGAGACATCACGACAGGAATCATCACCTGCAGGAAGAATTGCGAAGCAAAGAGCAAGAGCTTGAGAACATCATTAGTCGTCAGAAGAAGGTAGAGTCAAGTGCACCTTAATATGGCCTTTGAAAGCATTCTCTCCATTTGGTACCTATAAGAAACAGGGGACCTGAATTTCTTGTGTCAGGTTTATGAAATACTGCTTCCACTTGGTGTAACATTCACATAAATGGCATGCTTTCACATTTTAGCACTGTCCTTCCAGCACTGGGCATCATGTATCCAGGTAGGTGGCTAGCCTGGACTGCATCCAAATACAGAAGCTTCTGTAGTAATCTCAAGTTAGTATAATATACTGGACTGTCTCGCTTTTAGTCTTTTGGCCTCTAGTCTGACATTGTGTATAACATCAGATTGATTTTGGTATTTTTGTGGAGTCTGGCTAGTCTGACATTGTGTATAACATCAGATTGATTTTGGTATTTTTGTGGAGTCTGGCTGCAGTGTTGGAACATTCAGCAGTCTGTGATGCATGTGCAGTGGTTTAAAGCGTGTTATGAGTTTTCTACAAGTCTTGCTGTTCTTTTGAGAAAAATGTATAGTCCTTTCCGAAATCTTTCTTCCTCCATAGAACAGAGTGGTCTTTAAGCAAAATGTTTATGAAAACCTCTGATTTAATGTCTGCTGCATAATTCATATGTTATTCTGTTAACCAAGAGTGCATGGCATAACATAATGCCAAGCTTGCCAGCACCAGACTGTAGCATACAACCACAGGTAGGGCAGAACAGCACAGTGCTCATACCTCTCAACTGTCCAGATTTTTACAGAATGTCCAGATTTTTACCTCATATTTTTGGCTTATTACTTATAAAATGTGTGATTTTCTGGCAAATCACTGGAATGATCTAAGTGTAGAAGTCACTAAGTAATGACATACATTTGAGTTTCAAACTTCATATTCTTAAGACAATGTATGTTAACACAAACCCTTTTACTCTAACACATTTTTTAAGTTTATAATTGCAATGTTTAAAATCTTTCCCTATTTTTGGGGTTTTTGTCCCGTACATTTTGTCAGTCTTTGTCCAGATTTCTTGCACTAAGAGGTTGAGAGGTATGACGGTGCTGTACAGGAACTGCAGTATATGTACACATACTAAAATGCCCAGTGTGTTCCTCATATAAAGGGGAGAGCGTGGGATAGCTAGGAAAGTAGTAAAGGGAAATACAACAAGCTTGGGGGAAAAACAATGGTGAGCAATAAAGAGCAGAGTTTTGGTAAGGAATGTATGATTTCTTTTCTGTGTTATATAATTTTCATGAATTAAATATTAATGTAGAAGTGAGAGTCAAAGTCAGATTACTTTGGGTGGAGTAGAGGGAAAATGGCAGATAGTGGGTATGGGCAGACAAGCACAGACATAGCCAGGGGTAGTGGACATACTAAAGATGAAATGGACAAGGGCTGGACCATACCTCTCAACTGTACGGAATGCCTTGGAATTTTCCAGTTTTGAGGCTAAAATAATGGGGTGCCATGAATTCCCGAGTGGCCCCTTCAAATCACAATTTTTTTATTTACAATTTTTTCAATAATGCTGATATTATCGTGCATCTCCAGCGTATCCTGCAACATCATCAACGTGCAGGGGCATGCATGATGATGTCAGCATTGTGAAATCATGCCTGACCCCTGACTGTCTGTAAGAGAGCTATAAAAGGAAAAAAGAAAAAAGTTGTTTATGGCTGCAGGGCATAGGCCTGCCCACAACTTGCAGTACACAGATACTCGTTTTGGAATTTTTTAAAAGAGTGGACGTGACTTTTTTTTTTAAATGTTGACCCTTTTCACTGGCATTTGGCTTTGGAGAATTGCTTGATGCAAATTATCCCCTTTGTATGTCTCCATAAAATAAGATGGTGAGGGTGCAGAGTGAATGCTGGGTGTCACACAGAACTGTGAGATCCATTATAATGAAAAGCTATAGCCTAAATACCCTTATAAATAATACAGTTGCTACAGAGGCAGTCAGTCTGTTCCTGGTGAGGGCAGTAAGGTAGAAAGGTGATATGAATAGCTCACCCAAGTGTTGTAACTTAATAAACTAAATACTTTGTTTATAGCACTAGTCATGTAAGAGTTGTATTCCCCTTCATTTAATGAGCCCTTTACTGTTTCTGCCTTGTAGAAATAATATGGTGTAATCATAATGCATCTCACACATTCACTTCAGATATGTAAACGTCTTGCTGTTTGGCGCATAGGGCTGTGTTTTGGATAATGCTGCATTAAATTAAGTTTTTTCTTTAAGCATAAACACAATATTGATGGAGCCAAAAGAGAGAGAATAAATTGCTTTGGCAAATGTATGTGCTCTTTCTTGGAAATGCACCTGTTTTTATTTAGACTACCCCAGTCTTCTCTGAAGGGTAGTCATGTTCACACATTATATTTGGTTTGCATGTAAAATGCTTTGTTTGTTTATTAACATTTCACTCCCACTCATGATGTCAGCAGGGTGACTGAACAGATAACTGGAAAGTTTTATTGCTTCCTCTTTTCAGCATTTATTTTTTAACCTGTAGGGTTAGCCCACTGCAGGGACTGTTTTAATTCTATAAACATGTAGAGAAACTCCTGTGGATGAGCAATGAGACTGGATGGCTGGCTCTAACCTCAGAATCCCCAAAGGTACACACAGCGCTCACAACAGCTGTGAGTACAGAGCCAAATTTTGAGTCAAAATTAGGGACATCTGTGAAAATCAGGGACAGTTCACAAGTGGTGTTGAATTGATAAGCATGTATGTCTGGCATAGGAAGGACTGAAGAAAACAAGTAAGTGTCATTTTGGTGTGTTGTATGATGGATAATATGAAGACTGGCTGTTTCAATATTAAATAGCTGGTGGAGCATTAATAATTTATTTTCAGAAGTTTTTATCTGTGGCCATATGCAAGGTAGATTTGATTGGCATGGGGATCCTTCCTTTAACACCTGTGGGGTACTATGGCATATAAACAAAGTTAAGGAGGCAAATATACTAGAAATAATGACTTTCTTGGGTGGAAAATGTAATTGTTTCTTTTGGATTTTAAAATGGTAACTTCTGACCTTGTCTTAGGTTTTGCGAGTACTTATAAATTTAAGAGCATCTGGAGGGCTGTTTTCAATTTTGTTTCTAAATCATCTCCTAGGGGATGACTTAGCTTGCTTTGACATAGGGCAACTGTCTCTTTAAATACCAAATATGAAAATATATTCTAGTCTGGGTTATGGAGACCACAGTTTCAATAGCAGCCTTTTCTAGAGAGTTGTAGGGTGATGCTTCTCGATGATGTCACTGATAGGAGAGCCCCACTACAGTGTGGTAGGTAGTTGGAGCAACTAAAGAACAAGTAGGAAGTGGACTAATTGAAATGTCAAAATATCACAGGCTTTGCATTGATGAGTTTGAGGATAACTGTGTGTTGAAATTTTTGGAAGAGGTTAATAGCTGAACTAAACAGGTATCCAGGAACAAGCACCGGACTTAAAAGTAATGTTCAACTAGGTTTTGGAGCGGCAGACTCAAAAGGGTTAGAGTAAGGAGAAACTTAATCTCCCTGAACTAGTAGCAGTAAGCCAGTATTATATACATTCATCTGAAAAGCAGTATTAGTATTTGATGAGTATGTGAGAAATTTGCTGTCAAGACCATAGAAAGAACTCACAGTTTATAAACAAAAAAAGTATTTGAGATGCCTTTTCTCTTAGGCATGTGCCATACCTCTCAGTCTCTCTCAGCAAGAAATCTAGAAAAAGCCAAAAATAATGGTTGGACAAAGGCCCAAAAATAGGGACAGATTTTAAATATTGCTCCTGGTGGTGCAGCATTACACATGCTCATAGGACTTATGGATGAACCTAATCACCAAACTAATGCTAAACACTAAATGCATGATGCTTGCTAGTAGGTATGTATAGCACATGGTGCAGACCAAATGATTCACAGATGTTTAGCCATATTATTACTCTTACCATGCTAAGTGGCTAGTATTTGCAGGGCGTAAGGCATTGTCACCTTCTTGTGTTGGACTGCTCTGAAGCATAGGAATAGACTGGCATACTTTAGACTAACTTTGAGTGTTGTGGATATAGACCATTATGCCAAGAAAGAAGGTGACTTGGTTTTGGTGGCTCCTTCCAGGGGAAGGAGGGTCAATATGTCTGAGGGATGCAAATTACACACATGTATGCAAGGATGGGCTAAATACTGGTTATTCTGTCATGTGAAGGCATGCAAGTGCCGAGGTCCCCAGACATCCATATGTGTCTCATGTAGGATCAATAGAAATTCATATTATAAAGTTAAGTATTCCTGTGGGGGGATGCAGTTTCCATACATACCATAGCAAAGTACAGTACCACATACATTGGCCAAAAACTAAAACTTGTAAGGCGTTACCCAGTTGGAGAGAGTGGGAGTAGGTCATGAACAGTACATGCATGGTGTAGCTGAGTACATAACACCCACTAAATAATATGTTTTATTTATTTATTTTTATTTATTTTATTTAGTTTTTGTTAACCAGGAAAGTCCGACTGGACGTTGTCCATTCTCAGCGGAGGCCCGGGGAGAAAAGCTCCGTTACATAACAAAAAAGGACACTGTAACATGTGTATACAACAAGTAATGCATCACAGCAGTACAAATTTAAAATATTATACAAAGTGAAGGAAGACATCCAGTATTCACTATTTTTCTATATAGTGAGAGATGAGAGAGAGTCATAGAAACTGACCTTCTACATTTTGTATCAAGTGAGATAGAGAAGTTCCACAAGACAGATAGGATATCACAGCAGTATATACATTAAAAATGGTATTTGACTACCATGCAGATAGTATTCAAAGTGAGGTACATGCTTTTGTTCTACTTGACTAGTCTTGTGAGAGATGGAAAGCCATACTGACTATTCAGTTTATGTCTATTTACATATGTACATTCTGTTTGTAAAGCACAAACAGGTAGAGAGTACATTGTGTATAACTCTACATTTTGGAGTCATGCATTTGAGGAAGTCTTGCTAACTGGGCAAAAACAATAGTGGTAGGGATAGTGTAGACGGATTAGAGTTTTGGACTATGTGACACATGGACAAAGCCAGGAGTGTACGAGATGGGCCTTAAGGGTGTGTTTGAATTGGTTGGAGTTAGCTGCAGCAGTTGTGGGTGAGGGGAGATTATTCCAAATTTTATCTATAGTGTGTGAGAATAAGGCTTTGCTGGCTGTGTTGTTAGCGGTGGTAACAGTGAGAAGTGGTTTATTGGCAGAGCGGAGTGGGCGATTTGGGGTGTAGTTGGTCAGCAGTTGCTTCAGTGCAGGAGTTTTGTCAGGTTGTTTTAAGGTGTTGTAGGCTATGACAAGTTGGTGATAGAGTAGTAGGTGTGGGAGTTCAAGCCACTGGTGTTCCTTAAGTGGTAGGCAATGGTGGGTTCTGAAAGGGGAATTTGTAGCGAACTTGGCAATTTTGTTATAGCAAGACTTGAGTTTGACCAGTCCGGATGTCCTGATGAGAGTGAGAATCGGGGCTGCATAGAGTAGTGTAGATAGAAGGTGGGTTTGAGCTAGGGTGATTTTAGCATGGTCTGTTAGAAAGTTTCTTTGTCTATATAGGGAGCCCATTTTTTTGTGCACCTTTTTTATAGTTTGAGAAATGTGGATGTCAAAGTGGAGGTTATTGTCAATTTCTATGCCAAGGAGCTTGGTGTGGACAGAGGGTGAGATGACAGTACCATTATTGGAAGAGATAGAGAAAGGTATTGGTGAGGTTTTAGATTTGTTTGGGGAGAATAGAAATAGTTTTGTTTTGTTAGGATTTAAGATGAGTTGAATATTAAAGATCAAGTTTTCTACTGAGGTAAGAGATTCCTGTGTGAGCTGCTGAAGGATGGGGAGTGATGAGGCTGAGCAGATTAGGGTGGCATCATCTGCATACTGGATTAGGTTGGCATGCAGGGTAGAGGTGTATAGGTTTTAGTAAAGGTAGAAAAGAGTAGTGGGCCCAATATAGAGCCTTGGGGAACACAAATTGTGGATGGAAGTAGGGGTGATAAGATGCCTTGCCACTGGACAGCTTGTTGGCGTTCAGAAAGGTAATTTTTGAACCAATTAACGGTATTAAGGGGTGAAGGCTAGAGAGGTTAGAGTGTCTGTTAGAATGGTGTGGGAAACCATGTCAAATGCCTTTGAGAGGTCAAGGAATATAGCAGATACAAATCTATTATTGTTCCTATGCTGGTTCACTAAGTGTGTGAAGGAGAAAAGAGCTGTGCTTGTGCTGTGGTGTGAGCGGAAACCGTGTTGTGTAGGGGAGAGAAGATTGTTTGATGTTAGGAAATGCATAACTTGGGAGTGTATGCATTTTTCTAGTATCTTTGATAGGGGAGATAGGATGGCTATGGGGCGGTAGTTGGAGAAATCATAAGAGGTTCTGCCCTTATGAAGGGGAATAATGAAAGATATTTTCCAAAGGCAAGGGATGTACGATTCTTGTATAGATTGGTTAATAAGGATTGAGACTGGGTAGCATATGAGTTTGCAGCCATTTTTAGGAAATGTGCTGGCAAGCCATCTGCTGCAAGAGTAGTGGGTTTCAGTTTTAGGAGGTATTTCTTTATTTTAGAGGTTTGGATCGTGGAGAAAGTGAGGGTAGAAGAGTGTTTGGGGGCTGCTGCTTAGGAGTGTAGTTATTTTTGGATAGTTGAGTAGATAGAGAGATGAATAGATTCAGTAAAGTTTTGGTTGAATTTGGAGGCTGTCTCGCTATCTGAATTTGTGGAGGTTGAGGTGGGAGTATGTGTGCTGGTTTTTCCTGGTTTTAGCAGGGAGTTAATTGCATGCCATAATTTTTTAGGGTTATTAGCATGTTTATTTTGGATGTTTAGGTAGTAGTTCTGCTTCTCAGTTTTGGTTTGTTGTTTGACCTGGTTCCTAAGACTTTGATAATTTTGTTTGGAAAGAATTGTGTTGTCTTTCTTCCAAGTTTTCCAGGCATTGTCTCTGGATTTTAGTAGGGCTTTAGTGGACTTGGTAAGCTATGGAGCTGAGTGAAGCTTAGTCCTAATTGCTCTTATGGGGGTTATTTGGTCTAGGATCTTAGTAAATGTAGTATTAAAATGATGATCTGCTAGGTCCAAGTTGAGGAAGCGTAGTGGTTCCCAGTTGCAGTTTTGAAATAAGTTGTTGAGTTCGGCCGAGTTTACTTTGCGAGTATTTCTGACTTGTCTAAGGATTGTAGGTTTGGGTATGTTAGTACGTTTTCTTAGGAGGAATGTTGGTAGGTGATCACTAAGGCTGTCTGGTAGGCAGCCGGTTTGGTAGTTTTTTTCTGGTTAGTTTACTAGGTTCCAATCTAGTATAGATTATTTTTGAGATATCTTATCAATTCTAGTAGGTTCTGAAATAAGTTGGGAGAACCCGTATAGGTTTATGTAGTTGGTGGGGTTTTTGGAGTTACAAGCTAGTCAATCAGTATTCAGGTCTCCCAGAAGAATAGTTTCTTTTGGGAGGATGTCTTTTATCCATTGCAGCATCCCTTCAATTATTGATGAGTTATTCCCTGGGGGTATATATGCACAGAGAATATTGATGCTCTTTTTCTTGTTTATTTGTAGCAGGGAGCCTATGATTTCAGTGGTATTAAGTTTAGGAGGAGAAGTTGACAGGGGTTGCATAAGAAGTGTATTTTTGCAGACAATTGCTACACCTCCCCCTTTTTTCCCAGTTCTGTCAAGCCTCATGATATTATATCCTGGAGGTAGTATATCCTCATTTTGTGTGCTGGGTTTTAACCATGTCTCAGTTATGGTTAGAATGTCAGGGGAGTAGTGTTAGGAATGTGTGAAATTGAGGCAGTTTATTTAATATACTGCGAGCATTTAGGTTTATGATGAGTAGGTCAGTATTTTGTATGTATGTGGGTATAAGGTTACTTGAGCCAGGATTTGGGTGAATATCTCCGGATGTAAGGAGATACTTTTTTAATAATACATAACGTCTGATTGCATGTAATATATCTATGTGTAGTTTACATGATGTTTTTCTACTGTTAGGTGGTGGAAGGTAATTGTGTAAATATTCTGTTTTATGATTAAACAGAGAGGGAGATATAGGGAAATTTGTTTGAGTTTTTGTGGGTGTGGAAGTATGTGTAGTATGACAGTTATTGTGTGGTAAGGGTAAGTGTGAGTGTGGGGATGTGGTGTATGTTAGGATCGTGAGGGTTAGTAGGAGGAATGAAAGAAAGTAGGGTATGTTTTGTGTCAAATTGGATTTGACTAGATTTTTGTTTATTGGGTTGGAGGTAAAATAGGGGCGGGATTTAGGATGATCACAGGTGATTGGTTGTATGTGGTGCTCAGGTGATTTGGGGTTAGAATAAATGTAGAGGTAGTGGGGGTGGGTAGGAAATGGGGGTAGGGTAGGGGAGCGGAGTGAGCTGAACGGAGCAGGGCCTCACACAGATGCAGAGGCTGTAGAGCCAATCTGTTGTGGTTTTCCAGATATTTTCCAAAGGAAAGGTATGCTAGGTTGCAAGGTCGGCTGATATTCTGCACCTTGGCTTTATTTATATTTCCTTTATGCAGTACCCTATGACTTAGCTACTGGAGATTATGGACACATTTCATGTCAGTGCTGTGGACCCTCCAAGCAGTATTATTCAGGGTTACAATCTACAGATTAAACACTACAAATGGTTGAAGAGTTATTAACCTTGTTCCTTGCAGTAAGCACACTACACAAAGTTGTGTGTTTTGGGTTGTTTGCAGGTAGTAAATTGCTTGCGTGGGATGCAGTTCCAAGGTTTCGGGGGGGGGGGGCAGGCTGGTTAGGGCGGACAAGATAAATTTACTTTCCCTTGTTCCTTGCAATTAGCACACTACACATAGTTGTGTGATTTGGGTCATTTGCAGGTAGTAAATTGCTTGCGTGGGATGCAGTTCCAAGGTTTGGGGGGGCAGGCTGATTAGGGCAGACAAGATAAATTTACTTTCCCTTGTTCCTTGCAATTAGCACACTACACAAAGTTGTGTGTTTTGGGTCGTTTGCAGGTAGTAAAGTGCTTGCGTGGGATGCAGTTCCAAGGTTTGGGGGGGCAGGCTGATTAGGGCGGACAAGATAAATTTACTTTCCCTTGTTCCTTGCAGTTAGCACACTACACAAAGTTGTGTGTTTTGGGTCGTTTGCAGGTAGTAAATTGCTTGCGTGGGATGCAGTTCCAAGGTTTGGTGGGGGCAGGCTGGTTAGGGCGGACAAGATAAATTTACTTTCCCTTGTTCCTTGCAGTTAGCACACTACACAAAGTTGTGTGTTTTGGGTCATTTGCAGGTAGTAAATTGATTGCATGGGATGCAGTTCCAAGGGTTAGGGCAGACAAGATAAATTTACTTTCCCTTGTTCCTTGCAGTTAGCTCACTATACAAAGTTGTGTGTTTTTGGTCGTTTGCAGGTAGTACAATGCTTGTGTGGGATGCAGTTCCAAGGTTTGGGGGGGCAGGCTAGTTAGGGCGGACAAGATAAATTTACTTTTCCTTGTTCCTTGCAGTTAGCACACTACACAAAGTTGTGTGTTTTGGGTCATTTGCAGGTAGTAAATTGCTTGCGTGGGATGCAGTTCCAAGGTTTGGGGGGGCAGGCTGGTTAGGGTGGACAAGATAAATTTACTTTCCCACTGAGGATGGTGTTCATGAGCACTGTTGGAGTGTTGCATCAGATGTACAGGTACTGGCAAGGATAAGCAAAAGTGTGTGGCAGCATCTGGAGAAGTTCACAAGCCAGTAGAATAATGTTTAACTTCAAACCTGCTGCATGCATATCAGGGATCACATTTGGTAAAACATTCTGAAGGATGGGAATGACATGGGACATCATAACAGGTTTATACAATAGGTACAAAGGAGGCTTACAGATGTGCTCTGCCATGCGAGACAGATGGCTTGCTTGGGAATCTCTAACACTGGATGGAGTTGGAGGACTTTTTTGGTGTCCGTCACCAAACACAAGGACAAGTTGCCAGATGATGACTTGGTTGTAGGTGCAAACCTGGCACCTCCTACTTCTGTGTGCCTGTATTAGATGCACAAGGCTAACATTATCCATGCTACTTCAGTATGACATATACAGAAAGTGGAATGGATAGGACTGTTAGCAACTTGCAACCTTTGTCCTGTAGGAAGCACCGGTCTTCAAATGCAACATCCTACCCAACAAGGTATGCATTACATACTGTTTTATGTATATATATATATGTATATGTATATATATATATATATATATATATATATATATATATATATATATGGGTCTACTACTAATGCCCGAAACGACGATTCCCCGACGGAAAACTCACCGACGCCGGATGACCGACAGGTAAGTGTACCGACAGGGTGATTTGCCGACAGCGGAAAGACCGACAAGGGAATGTGCGATCGCGACGCGGTAAGTGTGCGATGGTGACGGAGTTAGGAGCGGTCAGGTAAGTGCTTGAGATTGTGGGATGTCGGGTTAGGCTGTGGGAAAGGTGAGTGTGTGTTTGTGTCGGAGGTATGGTTCGGGTAAGGTAAGTGTGTGCTAGTGAGGGACTGTAGTTTAGGGACGGGTTAAGTGAGTTAGGGTTAGGGTGCAGGTAGGTGATGTGCGTTAGTGTCGGAGCTTGGGCTAGGGGTGGGTTAAGTGAGTTAGGGTTAGGGTGCAGGTAGGTGAAGTGTGCGTTAGTGTCGGAGCTTGGGCTAGGGTGGGTTAAGTGAGTTAGGGTTAGGGTGCAGGTAGGTGATGTGTGCGTTAGTGTCGGAGCTTGGGCTAGGGGTGGGTTAAGTGAGTTAGGGTTAGGGTGCAGGTAGGTGAAGTGTGCGATAGTGTCGGACCTTAGGGTTAGGGTTTGGGTCAGGGCTAGTGTGTATGCTATGTAGTGTCGCGTGTTGTTTACGTTCCGTGTGTCGGTGTAATGGTGTTCGGTGTAATGGTGTTCGGTGTTTTGCGTTGTCGGGTTTGTGTGATGTCGGTCATCTGGCGTCGGGGAGTTTTCCGTCGGGAATCGTGTCGGTAATTAGTAGTAGACCCATATATATATATATATATATATATATATATATATATATATATATATATATACACACACACACACACACACACACACACACACATAGAGAGAGAGAGAAAGAGAGCAAGCACGTGTGCACAGTATTTACCATGGGCCCCGTTATGCATGCAATAAAGGCAAGAGGACAGCCATAAGGATATGTGCTTACACTGGTGTCTAATGTTTCATGTATTCACAAATTCCACTAGTGGAGGGTCCAGCACAGTGGTAAAACAAAAAGTTGATGTGGCTGATTATGATGGATACAGTAGAACTGTTTGCAACCCTCTGTGTGATGGTATATTTATGTTCATGGCCACTGAGGCATCTGTGGAGATAACTACTGAGTCCAGAGCCTCAGTGGATGCTGTCATACCACCTGTTGGGGAGAGCACCACACAGGCTCCTCTTCTCACCCCATCAGGAATAGTTTCTGATATGCACACTGCTTTCAACATGGGCATACCTACTACAGATCATAGAAGCAGGGGACTCTGATGCTATGATGACTCAATGCCTATTGCTCCCCCCAGTAAGGATGTAACAACAAATGTTGTCCCCCAATGTGTAACACTCAGAATCAGCATTAGATATGTAGATAAGTAATCCACAAGCAAATAACTGCTATGCAAAAGACCATGGGGCTGGTAATTGTGCTCTTTGGCTTCTGTGATTACATTGCAACAAGTACACAGTACACAGTGACCTGTAGTATCAGCGTAATGAGATGAAAAATATGAAATCCCCCCCCCCCCCTCCCGCTTTCCCATTTTTTTCTACATGGGATCATGGTATTGTGTTAACTGTCACCAACTCTCTCAATTCAGTACCACACTTCTGCTTTCTTTAACACTCATGCCTGACTGTTACAGATCTTTTTCACACAATCCATCCACCTCTTTGCTTCCTCTTACCTTTGTGCTGTTTGTCTCAAATCTTCCTCACCAGATTGTCTTCTGCTTTTCTGCACTTGTCCAAACCACAGTAATCTGTTCTCTTTGATCTTTTCTGCAATTGGAGGTACATTGGCTTCTGCTCTTATGTCCTCATTTCTTCATCTGTCCCACAGTGTGCATCTTATCACCCTTCTCAAGCACTTCTAGCTTCTTCAGCTGTTATGCCTTTACCGCCCAGGTTTCTGTATCATACAGTAGTACTGGTCGCACCAATGTCTTGTACACCTTAGTTTTCAGCTTCTTTGGCATTCTTCTGTCACAGACTACACCTGACACTCTATGCCAATTGGCTGCAGCCCCTCTGATTTTAGCTTTGACCTCTTATTTAGATTTCTCTCTCCTCGACAACCCCTCCCAGATACTTGAAGGAGTTTACCTGTCCCACTATCTTCCCTTCTGCCTCTATTCTCAGCTTCTTCTGATTTCTCCAATTTGCCTGCCATTACCACTGTGTTATCTGTGCTTAGTTACATCCCATGTGCCTTCAGTTTTGCATTCCATTCTCTTATCCTTTGCTGAAGTTCTAGCACAGATGCCACATCTTCTGCATACAGCAACTTTGTTGATCTTACCCCTCTGACCTGTTTGCTAATGTAGTCCATCACCAGTATGAACAGCTATGGGCTCAGAGCTTGAACCCTGGTGTACACTCACTCCCACTGGGAACCCCTCTGTGAGGCCGAACACTGTTTGTACTTTAGTCATTGGGTCCTTGCCCATAGCCTGCACTAATTCTATCAATATTTTTTGGGACTTCAAACCACTGCGCTACTGCACAGATAAGCTTTCTCGGGACCTTGACATATGCTTTATCCATGTTTAGGAATGCCCAGTTGGACTCTCTCCTCATCTCTAGCATCTTCTCAAGTATCTGTCTCACTGCAAACATCGGGTTAGTTGTGCTGCATCCTGATCTGAATCCAAACTGCTTATTTCCCATCTTACTTTCTACTACTTTGCGTATCCATTTATCAGTCACCCTCTCCAGAACTTTCATGCAATGTGATGATGCCTCTGTACTGCCCACAGTTGTGGATGTCCCCTTTGTTCTTGCACACTGGCATGAGTATGTCCAGTCATCTGGGATACACCTTTCTCTTGACATTGCTGTTAGTACCCTCAGGAGCCATTTCTCCCCTATCTCACCTAGCATCTTTATCATATCTGCTGTGACCTCATCTGAGCCAGCTGCTTTCCCTGACTTCATTTTCCTTTGTGCTGTTATTACTTCTAAGGTGGGCTCCACTTCTTCTCTCATCATAGACTGTTTCTGGGGCAGTACAGCTTCTGTGGGGTATTCTTCATCAAGAAGCTGCTGGAAATACTCCTTCCATCTGACTTTGATGTCCTGTGGAATGGTGAGCAGGTTGTTGCTGGCATCCCTTATGAAGGGTGTTTGACTATCTTCTTTATCTTTCCATCTTTGCCTTGCAACCTGATATATTTTCTTTGTACCACTTACTGAGTCACTTTCCAGAAGTTTGTACAGTGCGCCTGATGCCCTATTCTTTGCTATTATAACTTCTTTCTTAGCTTCTTTGCTAGCCAACCAGAAGTCCTTCCTAGCCTGGTCAGTCTTATCTATCTCCTACTTCTTCCTGCACTCTCTTTCTTTTGATGACTTCCTGGACTTCTGCATTCCACCACCAGCGTTCCTTGTGTACCTTATTTCCATACCTGGCTCGGCCACATATCTTTTCTGTAGTCCTAACATATGCTGTTTTTAGGCGCTGCCATTCTTGTTCAACTCCACCTATTTCCTTATCTTGTTGGGGTGCTAGAACCTGAGTAATTCCTTGAACTGTTATACTTTCCCTCCAGTCAACTTCCAGGTCTACAGCCATGTCTCTGTTGACCTTAGAGCCTTTTCTGACTACTGCTTGCAGCTGATTGTGGCAACTAGTGGTTTATGCTGTGGGCTGACTGTTTCACTGGTGATGACTTTGCAATCATGGATTCTACCCCACTGCTTTTTCCTTACTATGAGGAAGTCTACCCGAGTTGCATGTTGTTTACTCTTGTATGTGATCTTGTGACTGTCTCTCTTTCTGATCCATGTGTTGGCTACTATCAAGCCATGTGCCAAACAGCAGTATATAATGGCTTCTCCTTCTTAATTCCTATTGCCCCACCCATGTGGACCCAGGCAGTCCTCATGTCCTGTTCTGTCTGTTCTGATATGTGCATTCAAGTCACCCATTATCAAAACCAGTTCATGTTGTCCTGCTTTATCTAGTAGGTCCTGTCACTGCTATGTGAATGCACTCTTTTCCGCACTCTCACAACCCTGCTGTGGGGCATAGCCTGTGATCATGAATATTGCCCTATCATTACACTGGAGTCTGATTGCCATGAGTCTGTCATTAATTCTGATGATATCCATCACTGTCTTCTGAAGCCTCTCTCTCACCACAGTTCCTACACCATTTCTAGCCTGTACCCCCTCCTGACTAGTAGAGTCTGGATCCCAAGCCAAGTGGCTTTGCTGCACTGCCCTTCCATCTCATCTCTTGGATACATAGGATGTCCAGCCTCCTCCATTTCATCATGTCATACACTTCCATGCTGCATCCTGTCAGTGAACCTACATTAAGTATAGCAATTCTCAGTTCATGTTTGGCAGGTTGGTTTTACATCCAGCTTTCGCTCAACAGAGCTATCCCAGGTAACCCAGGCTGGGCAACTAGACACTGGCCGCCCAGTAGCTTATTGACTGAGGGCTGCCAGGCTTTATGGTGGGCACATGCTGGCCAATAGGGGCACATATACCCCTCTCACTGTTAGCAAGAGTCCCTGGCATAGGTCATAGTAGGCCGGGTCCTCAACCCACTTATCACCAGTAACTACCCATGCCCCTTTTGGCGACATTAGTCAACATGACCGAATCACCTAGAGCCATATTTTACACCATTGAGTAGCTAGCCCTGCCATAGCATGCAATCTTTAATCCATATTCTCCTGTCTTGAGGATACTGTGCACCACAGTAGATGCCCATAGCAGTTGGTCTGTACAACACTTCCCCCTATAGGGCACCATGTCTGTGCTGCTGCCCACAGCTCCATTCATTGGTGAGTTTGAAATGGAAACACTCCACATATTTTTCAAACATGGGAGAAACCCCACAGTGACCAGCAACACAGGGAGAATGTGCAAACTCCAAACAGGCATTGGTCGGAGGTCAGGATCGAACCTTGTGCATGGGAGGCGAATACCTTAGCCATTATGCCAGCTGGTCTGTTTAGATGTTTCACATATTTTAAAAAGACAGTGACACGAGATAACTTCACTGTAAGTTATGGAGGAAAATTTGGCTGGGTTCAATTTCCCAATACATTTTCCTTGACGTTGCATTTTATTGTTTCCTTAATATTTTCTCTGTAGTTATTTATGAATCATTATGCAGGACCACAGTCTGCTGCTTTTGGGGATCATTTAATTTCTCTTCTGATGTGCAAAATAGGAGTAAATGTGTGTGTGTGTATATATATATATATATATATATATATATAGATTATATATATATATATATATATATATATATATATATATATATATATATATATTAGTCCCTATCAGAAGCTCAAGTTTTCAGAAACTCAAAATTCATATTGTTGAGATGATATGATCAAGTTTCCAAAAACTCAAACCTTTTGAATGGAGATCGCAATACATTTCAGAATGGGGAATTTACCCTTTTCCCCACTGTAGTACGATCTCAGAGTTGGAATATGTAATATACAGGGGGTGTGGGGGGCACAGCTCCCTGCAAAAACATAGAAAAAAGATTTTTGTTGGTTTTTGAAGTTTTAGTTTTCAGAAACTTTATCATATCATATCGACAATATGAATTTTGAGTTTCTGAAAACTCAAGCTACTTGACAGATGCTTGCCGCCCTACAGAAACATTTGATGTGTTATCAGTCTCACCTTTATTCTCACTGATGGGTCAGATCCGATGTGTTGGATCTATCTCGACCTTTCCAAAAGTTCAAAGTCTTCAGCAAAGCTCATGGGCATCCTTCCCTACTCATAATGCTGTTCCCCAACTTCCCCAGATCTGGTTTGCCTCACTGCAAAAAGGATCTTCTAGCAAGCTCTGGGCAAAGTTTTATTATTTTTACTATCTTAATCCCTTTAGCTAATATTATTTTTGTTTTTTGCAGTTAAGATTTTTTTTCTTGTCTTAGATATCTCCTTCCTTAGGTTAGTGTAACCTTTTCTCTGTCAGTTTCCCCTTTCCATTAGCATCCATTTAAGTTAGAGGACATCTGACTCACACCCTTTTAAGTTAGAGGATGTTTATTTCCCTTTTTCTTCTTTTAATCTCTTAATTTGCTATTTAACTACTTAGTGTTTGTTAGTAATTTCTTCCTCTCCGTTACTGGTTAGTGTCTGTTTTAGTTAGAGGGCATCTAATCACACTCCATTTAAGTTAGAGGACTCCATCCACCCCACCCCCTCTTTTTTATTTTTCTTTATTGCATATAAAATAAAAGTTATTTTCCTTTCCTCTCTGTTTGGTTTGTAGCTGTATTGTTAGGTTATTTTTTGTGGCTGTAAGTCTCAAACATGTCTCAGAAGGAAGGCAGGCTTCTAGGTTTTAAAAAATGTGAAAAGTGCAGTAAGAAAATGCCCCTCAGCGACTCACACACTTTGTGTGTGTGTGTGTGTGTGTGTGTGTGTGTGTGTGTGTGTGTGTGTGTGTGTGTGTGTGTGTGTGTGTGTGTGTGTGTATAGCTTGGGGCTCCTTCACCTGCAGGAGTCCTGTTCCATTTGCCACACATTCAATCAGAGAGCATTTATGGAACACAGGAATAAATTATGTTGAAGGGGTTATTGAAAATCCCATTTTCTGAGGCTATTTCCCCTTCTTCTTCCTCTTCAAAATCAGATAAGTCCAAGAAAGTGCGAAGCCATCATTCTCCAGCTCTGAAATCTTCTTCAGAGTGAAACCAAAACAGCCAAAAATGTCCACTCTGACTGAACCTTCAGAGCAGGCAGGAATCTCTGGATCAAAGACTTTATTGGAGCAGAAAGAACGCCCGGCTCCAAAGTCTACTACTATGTACTCATCAGCTCCGAAAGAACTATTGCCAACTGAATTTCGATATCAGAGCCAGTCTCCATCTTTGGAGCCAATTACTTCTCAGCTCCCTTTGCCATTCTTGACCAGATCCAGATCACTGACACGGTCTACCAGGTCAACTAGGAGTCTCTCTCAGATGAAGATGTGGATAGGGTGGTGCAGAGGCTTCTAAAGACACCCATCTTGGCCAAGTTACTTTTGGATCCAAGCCCAAAGGAGTCAGATCAGACACGGTCTTCCCCTTTGGCGTCTTCTCCTCCTCCGATCCATTCTTCAGTTTCAGAGATGGAAGACTACGATATCCAACTTGCATCTTTATTGGCCAGGGGCCCATTGGCTCCTTGGATCCAGTATTTGTCATGAGCATCTCTGTCCATTTGGAGCAGGAGACCTCTGGCAGCCGACACACTCCAGTTGGGTTCTTGAAGCTGGCTCGGATATTCTCAGATCCAACCTTGCCTCTTGGGGCCTCGCCGTGGATGGGTTCAGCTCCTACCTCAGCTTCGGAGCCTCTGTCTTCTACTCCGCAGATTCCTTCAGATGTGACATCTTGTTTGTTGGATCTGGGGAGTTCTTTGTGGAGGCAGACTGCCTTTGAAGTCATGACTAGGGTGATGACTACTTCCCTGTCTCAGGCACAGTTCTACTTGGATTTTCCTCCCTCGTTGGCACAGATGTCTTTGTCTACTCATTGGTGCAGGTGTCTTTGCCTACTCAGTCCCATCCACAGAACCGCAGGGATCCCAGGCCTCATGATGTCCCCCTCTTCCAAAACTTCCCCAGAATACCCCACGGAAAAAGTCCCTTGGAAGAGAACATGTAAGAGGAAGCATCTAGACTCCCCAGAGGAGTACATCACTTCTGATACTGACCTCAATGAAGTAGAAGGATCCTTATGGTCACCTTCTGAGGATTTGGCAACATCCTAGAAATTTTAAAACACAGAGGTGATTGGCATTCCTTCTTCCCTTTGCTCGAGAAGTTGGTATACCTGAAGGCCTTCGGATCTCACCCTTCAACCTCTTGGGTGACCCCGCCTTCCGATGATCTTATTGATTTAATCTCTCGGAAGGCTTGGTAGACCTCAGATTCCACAGAAACTACTTCTAGGAGGCCAAACACCTATATTACAGCTCCTAAGGATCAGGCTTTCCTAACCAAAAGTGTAGCAGTTGATGCCATGTTCATGGTGGTGGCCACAAAAAAGGAAATCTCAGAGACCATTTCCTCTATGTATCCTCCTAATAAGGATTCTGTGACTATAGATAGGTATGGAAAGTGCTTTTTTTCATCAGCGGCTTTTACCTTATGGTTGCTGAGCTACCTTACATATTTCACTAGACTTCAGATGGACCTGTTAAAGGAATTTTCAGACTCCCTTCAAGGATATGTAGCTAATGCAGTGGTGGATTATGTCAATGCACAGCTCACTACCCTCAATTCCATTGTCAACTCATCCATGAGACTTATTTCATATGCAGCAGATGGAGTGAGTAGGGTGGCAGGTTCAGGCATCTCTATCAGGAGACAGGCCTGGATGCACCTTTGCAATTTTGCGGAGCCCTTCAAGTCTTCCTTTGTCAGTGCTCCCTTTGATGGCTCATCTCTGTTTGGGCCTAAAGTAAAAGAAATTCTGACCAGGTGTGAACAGGTGGGTGAGGCCTTGTCTGCCATTGGAGTATGTTCTTCCGCACCTAACAGACCATTCCCAAAGGGTCAGAGGGGTAGTGGAAAGATGTGGTTCAAGAAATCACAGAGATCTTACCAGGACACACAAGGTGATAGTTCCTCCAGGGGCAGAGGGGGAACAAAAATGGAAGATGTCACCCTCATGGCAGAGGAGGCATGCAGAATCAGGGCTCCAGAGAATCTTTCTTTGGCAGATCCTTTTGCGCTCTTGAAGGACTGTCCGACTGCTCACCTCTGGAGGCAGTCGGGGGGGGGGGTGATTGTCACTGCACCTCAAAGCCTGGCAAAAGATAACTAGCAACAAACGGGTACAGGACATTATATCCAGGGGTTATATGATTTATTTCTCTTTCCCCACTCCTGTAAACAAGTCAGTTCCAGATGTTCCACCCAGTTAAAAGGAACAAGCAACAGTAGAAATTTCAAAGTTGCTAAGAGAGAGTCATCTAAGAAGTCCCCACTGACCAGAAAGGATCCAGAACTAACTCAAGATTCTTTTTAGTTACAAAGAAAACAGGGAACTGGAAACTAATCTTTGATCTCAGCAAACTAAATAAGTCTGTGAAAAAGATCAAGTTCCAGATGGTGACACTGCAGTGAATACTTCTATTCCTGGAAAAAGACAATTGGATGTGCTCTATAGACCTTCAGGATTCATAATACCACATTCCAATGGAAAGGCGATCCAGAAGGCTCTTGTGCTTCTGGCTAGGAGCCAGCCACTTCCACTTTCAAGCTCTGCCCTTTGGTCTTACTACAGCCCCCAGAGTGTTCACCAAATGCATGGTGGTAGTGGCAGCTCACCTGAGACACTGAGTATTTTGAGTGTTTCCGTATCTGGATGACTGGCTCATAACTGCCCTGACCCAGCATCTTCTGCTACAGGCCAGGGACTATACAGTTCAGCTTTACTCCTCCCTAGGCATTGCCATAAATTATGATAAATCTGCTCTACAGCCATCTCAAAATGTAATATTTATTGGCACAGAGATAAATACATCCACGCCGATAGACAGAGTGCACGATCTCTGCTTACATGTGAAACTGTTAATCAGAAAAACTCGATTTACTGCAAAACAAGTGCTACAGGTTCTGGAGAGGATGGCAGCATCTATGTTACTTATTCCCCTAGCTCGCCTGCATATGAAGATACTTCAGTGGTTACTTTCCACACAATGGTCAATCCTGGAATTACCTGTGTCACACAAGATCCTCATAACTAACTCCTGTAAAAAGGATGTCGAGTGGTGGATTCACTCTCCTTCAGTATATCAGGGCCATCCCGTTATTCCTCCCCAACCCCAAGCCACGGTGACCACAGACATTTCCCAGATAGTGGGGGGGGGGGGGGCATTATCTGGGGAAGACAGTCCAAGGCACCTGGCAGGAACACGAGGCTCACTTGCACATAAACATCCTAGAGATGAGGATGGTGCTCTTGGCATTGCAAGCATTTCTGGACACTCTCTCTCTCTAGGAATGATAGCAATTCAGTCAGACAACATGTCAGTAGTCTGGTACATAAACAAACAAGGAGGAACCAGATATTACCCCCTTTGTCGAGAAACTCTGAGGGTTTGGCAATGGGCAGTGACCTCCATCTGTTTTCTGATTGCAACACACACCCTGGGGAAATCCAGTGTGATTGCAGACAAATTGAGCAGGGACATTTTATGGCCGCACGAGTGGTCCCTCAATCAGAAAGTTGCAGAAGAATGTTTTCTGAAAACGGGGGCCAACCTTGCTGGGATCTCTTTGCATTGCCCACCAGTGGCAAATGCAGCAACTACTTTGCCCTAATCCCTTTCATGGGGGAGTCACCAAGGGATGCACTTGTTCATGAATGGCATCTTTGACTCCTCCGTGCCTTCCCTCCAATTACCCTCATTCCCAAGTTATTACAGAAAGCAAGTTTGTTGGAGACTGCAGTGATCCTGATTGCACCCTATTGGCCTCATCGAATCGGGTTTCTCTTCCTTCAGCCTCATCTTCTGGATGAACCATGGATTCTGGACCCAGCTCCAGACCTTCTGATGCATCCATCAGGAATGGTACATCCCAGCCTACACAACCTCAAATTGACAGCTTTGCTGCACCATTTCCCTTGATTTCCAGGTTTCCTCTTCTTTCCTCACCAGTAAAACATTTTGTTGTCTTCCCATAAAACTTCTACATGAAGATAGTACAAGAGCAAATGGAATAGGTTCAAAATATGGGCGAGTGATAGATCCTCTTCCTGCACCCATACATTCTATACTGGAATTTCTAATGAAACTTTTTCATAAGGGTGCTGCTGCTTCTACTATGAGGCCAATTGGCAGCAATTTCAAATTTTCATGTGGGAGAAAAATGGCTCAACGATTATGTCACACAGACTCTGTAAAGCCCTTTGAAAGGAACAACGATGATAAGACCTCCATACAAAAATCCAGCTCTATGGGACCTGAATTTCATATTAACAGTCATCACTTGTACCCCCTTTGAACCTTCAGCCACATGTGATCTAAAGTTTCTGTCTTGGAAAACACTCTCTTCTGGCTGAGGTTATAGCCAGTAAAAAGTTTCAGAGTTGCAAGCCTCATCAACCAAGGCCCTTACTCCTGTTTTTTCATAAGGACAGAGTCTCTCTATGAACTAATTCTTCATTTCTTCCAAAGGTTGTGCCGGAAAGTAAACTAAACCAGTCTAATGAGCTGCCAGTTTTCTTCCTGAATTACCAGAACAAAGGTGAATACTCTTTGCATCTTCTTGACGTACATAGACAGTTACATTTTTGCTTGCACAGAACTTCATTATTTAGGAAGTCAGATCAACTATTGATATCCTATTCTGAGATAAGAAAAGGTCAACCGCTCTCAAAGGTTACCTTATCTAGATGGCTCACATTTTGTATATCTTACATTTAAAGCTCTAAAAACAGGTCTCTTCCCTTCCCTGTTAAAGCACACTCCACCAGGTCAGTGGCTACATCTATAGTTTTCTAAGCAAGGTTACCCGGGGACAATATCTTTGCTGCAGCTACGTAGGCAAAATCTCATACTTTTATTACTCATTACAAACTAGATTTGGCCTCCAGGAGTAGAGCCTCTTTTGGTTCTGTGGTTCTGAGGAATATATTACCATGAGCACCCAAGAGTCAGGTTGCCTGAGGTGCAATCCCATCAGTGAGAATAAAGGCAAGATTGACAACAACTCATAAAGAAGTTATGTACTTACCATAACATTCCATGTGTATTACCCATCTCGACCTTTATTCTCACATCCCACCCTCCATGCCCCCTACCAGAACTCCTGGGAAACCAAGTAGATATTGGATTCATGGATCTCCATAGCCTCAGAAATACTGCCTTTGGCCCACTGATAAATATATGTACTGTAGGTATTGTTTTATACGAGTAGTTTTTGTTTACTTTATGATTTCATGGCAAGCAAACAAGATCTGAGGAAGTTGAGAAGGGATGCCCAAGAGCATTCCTGAAGATCTCAAGCTTTTAGAAAGGCTGAGATGGATCCTACCTATGAGTGAGAATAAAGGCTGAGATGGATAACACACATGGAGCATTATGGTAAGTAAATAACTTCTTTTTTACAGTAGTGCAGATAGTGTTGCAAAGACTTTTGTTCTCATTCAGTTAGGATTAGGCACGTGTTTTATAAAAACGCATGTCTCATTCAATCACTGGTGAAGCGCAGGTTAAGAAATTGAACATAAATGGTTTAACAAACTGCTGTTGTCATACAAATATTTTATTGAGACTTCTTTTTTTAAAAAAAACCTTGTTAACTGGGTTAGTCCCACTAAGCCAATGGGCTGTTTTCGTGGGAGACCTGAAGTTGCATTTATGCTGACGATGGAAAATTTGCCCAGGGCACTGGGAAACTTCTGCCACTCTTTTTGATAAGTGCCCTGAGATCTTTTACATCCACCTGAACTATCATTAGAATGGGGCCTCAGTTTAATGTCTCACCTGAAAGACAGCACACTCAGGAGTGCAGCAAAGAGTATGTGTTTTGTGGAGAAATTACTGATAAGTGGATTTAATGAAAGTAGTGTAACTGGGATAGGCTGGGGTGCCTTCTGTGTGGAGTCTGCATGTCCTCCCTGTGGTCGCATGGGTTTCCTCCGGGTGCTCCGGTTTCCTCCCACATCCCAAAGACATGCTGTAGGTGGATTGGACACTCTGAATTGGCCCAAGGTTTGTGTGTGTGTGTGTGTGTGTGTGTGTGTGTGTGTGTGTGTGTGTGTGTGTGTGTGTGTGTGTGTGTGTGTGTGTGTCTTTTGTGGAAGGTTGGGTGCCGGGCTGGCAACTCAACACTGTAAAACTCCACTGCCAATCATGAGCAGACAGGTGATCCACTGTGGCGACCCCTAACCTGGACAAGCCGAAAGGAGAAGTGTAGCTGGGATAGCAGATCTCAAGATGATGATTATGAAGGAAAATAGATGATAAAACAGGTGAGATTTCTGGTGTAGAAGAAGATCTGATAAGAATGAATCATTAAGAGGTAAAGACTTACGAGAAGGTCCTTTAGCAGATACACATGCTAATGAATGCATAATGCAGAAATAGCCATTTCTTAAATGTTTATATATTATTACTACGTCATGTCTTTATGCTGATCATGCTATAGGCAACACACATAAGAGAACAGTACGTATTCATATAGATGTAAATTTGTAGACTGATGAGTTGAACCCCTGATGAACAATGACTCCTGGTCATGGAGCACTGGTGAAGGAAGAAGTGTTATGCAGATGGCTACGCTGGCTGCTGAAAGAGGTGAAAGAAATAAATTAAGGAGTTTGTAAAGGACATCAATGCAGTTCCTTATAGAGATTGCATTGATTGATCTTAGACATGGTTAGAAGATTGACTTTGCAAATATTTTCCACTTAAAGATATTGCTTGTTGAATTGCCTTTGAGAAAATTGTCCTTGAAAAGTTTATAAATCAAGATTAAAGTGATGAATGCAGGAAGTCTTTGATGAAGTACACAGCTCAACTATCAACTACATATTTTACTGTAAAGTCATAGGTCACAGTTATCTAACGCTCTGAGCACAGTCTGTTTGGGCTCCACTGAGACAGAATATACCTGGTTAGAAAGGATGTTATGGTAGTAGCTGCTGTAGCAAAGGAGCTGGTTTGTTTTCTTGCCATTAAGAAAGAAACAAGAGCCCCTAAACCTGTGTTCAGTATGGGGGAATCCTTCTTGTAAACTAATTTGCACTGTCCTTAGAGATTCATTATTGTATAGTAATGTAGAATCTTCTGCAGATTAAGTACTTTCAGTTTAGGACATTGTAAATCAAGGGAGTTGATGCACCGGTTAAAGTGCAGTGGGCTTATTATTCCCCCCACAGGTATTTTTTATTAGCTAAGAAGTCTCTGGAATAGGTTGATAGCTATTTGACTTTATATTTATGGCTGTCTAAGTTGCTGTTAAACCTTTTAATGTTAGTGTTTGGTTCTAGAGAGGTAAGGCATGTAAAACGTAATTTATGAAAGCTTAGGACAGGAACAGGATACATATAACCTCATTATATTACAAAAGTATTCAGACCAATGAGAAGGCAGCATTGACTTAGTAGCCCTTTCTGAATATGTGATGTGGGTGTGCGAAACATAGAGTTCAGCTTCACATTGTGGTGACTGGTCTACAGAGTTTGAATACCAACACAACCAACCAAATGTGGTTACTAGTCTGGAATTGAATAGATTTCAATTCCTCCACTGCTAATCAGATATGTGAGGGGCAGAGGCTATGGTCCTTAGATCTGCTACACTTCTCACAAATAGGTGTGATGTCCACCAAAGGGTTGGTCTCTCGAGTCCCTCCATTGACACTCAACAGGTTAAATTCAAAAGGATTCACCCAAATCTGACCTACTGACCAATTCACCAAATACACTATGATCTTGAGAGCATACAGGGGATAAGCACTGATGCCCTAGGTGTGGTCTTCCAGCATCCTCACCCTAACTACTGCTGAGTTCAGCCTTTGGCCCAGCATCCCAGGCCCCATTCTCACCACTCTCTTAGAACATTGCTTTTACAATGCCATTATGGTAACCACCTGTCAAACTAATTATCTGCACACAAACACAGACACACAAAAACATTTCCCAGGAAAGGTGGTCGAATTCTCCAGCTCCCCACTGCTTTTATTCCAGCATAGTAGTACTACCACCACCTTACATATAGCTTGGAATCCAACACAGCAATTACCTGTGATACTCTTGATCTATGACCAAATAAAATAATAAACACAAATCATATCATGTAAAGCAGTCTCAGCAATTAATGGCAAATTGCATTTTCTCTGATAATAATGATTAAATAGCAGCTACAAGATCTTAAAAGTGAATACATATGAAATGTTAATTAGATAACAAAGAAGTTAAGACAGTGGTGTGTGTTTCTTTCTGCTTTTACCGGTTAGGGGTCGCCACAGCGGAACTCCAGTCCGCTAATGATTGGCAGTAGATTTTTACATGCCGAGTTGCCAGCCCTGACGCACAACCTTCAATGAAGGTACGCCCATTCACGCATGTCTCCACACAGAAGATGTTCTAGCTGAGAATCAAACAGGACAACGTCTTACTGTGAGGCGACAACCCTACCGCAGCACCACCACCGCAGTAAGTTAAGACAGCGGTAATACCGATTAAATATGCAGAGAAAAGTAGTTACACAAACATTAAAAATAATCATTTGCCTAGAGTACTTTGAAAAAATCTAACTAATAATAACTAAATAACATAGGGGATGCTGACTTAAAGAATACTGAACTTTTACCTGTACTAAGTTAGTATTGTTGCAGAACAGAGTTACATCTTTCACACATTGTAGTTTATTTTACATATTTTACTAAGCTTAAATTTAGCTTACAAATGTGAAAACAGTCTGAATTAAAACAGAATCATAATACAGGCATTACATTTTTAAGTTGGTTTTCTCTATCTTGGCATCACAAACCTATTTGTTAAGCTGGAGATATACCTCCCATTCCAAGAGCTTAGTCACAGTAGTCAAAATAAAAGTGGGTCCAAGTTGTTGGTTTCAGCCAGTCTCAGACATTTTTGCTGAGTAATCAGTAAAGTTTGGCTCCACATCCTTCTTCCTGGCATGGTAGTAATGCCATCACCCTGGAAATCCAAAGATTTTTAGTTACGTACCATTCTTAAATCAGGGTAAATATGAAATAAGCCAATTAATATTTCTTCCTCTGGTAGTATGCCTTATCAGTTTAATGGGATGCATGTACCACACAACTTGGTAATTAACAATGTGAATAATTATTACCATCTTCTCAGATATACAACAGCGCATAAATATGCTTACAATAAATAAATGGCGGTGAAAAAGTGTATAAAGAACTTTTCTTAAATGATAAAGAAAAAATAGTGCAAATACAGAGTGAAATATATGTAGGTTGGCATACACAGGAAACTGAAATAATAGGCAGTAATAATAGACAGGACATGTATAGAAAATTTTCTGTTTAAAGCTTACTAGAAAAATACTAACACTAGATAAATTAATAGCTAATACGCTTAAGCCGAAAGACACAACAACAAACAACACTTAGATGATGCATCACAAACAAGACCGCATCAACCCTTGCATATGTTTTCCTCCAGCCCCCATTGTGCATGACACTAGCATACTGTTGCTGAATAACAAATAGCTAGACCACTTCTTTTACTCATGATAGCAACTGTAGTGATTGTGAAACACATCCATTTGTACTTCCCTTGAATCATGGTTACACTGTAAATTAATCAGCAATTATATCCCAACAGTGGACTTTCATTTTTGTTTGTTACATTAATAATAGGAGACAGCAGTTCTGAGAATCCAGTACACTTCAAAGACATCCCTTTATCTTTGATATTAAAGGAGACAAAAGGCACACATTCCAGAGTTATAAGAACAACACTCATTGCGGATGAGCAAGAGTTGTGGAAAAAAGAATATGTTACATTTTTAACTGTTTCATTTAGCTGGGCATTACTGGTGGCTTAATAATTGCGTCCATCAGGAAATAAAGCACGAGACAATGTTGCAATCATTAGGTTCATTACCCCAAACTTTCTAAATAATACACATCTGCTTTACTATTAGTACTACCACATATAAGTTGGATGGTCATGTTGTAGGACTTAAAGGCTAGACTTCATCTAAGAAAATTTTCATTCTTTCCACTTGCTCTGTGTAGCTGCTTTAAAGGGTGATTGTCTATTTCCACAGTGAATTTGCTGCCATACAAGTAGGGTTGTAGCTTTTGTAAATCATAGTCTAGACCCAGGCACTTATTCTCTATGGTTGCATAGTAGTCCTCTGTATTTAATAGTCTCAGTAGTGTTCTCGTGTTTGTTTCAGGAAGCATGGTTAAGTATAGCCCCAACCTATAGTTGGAAGTGTTGAATTTTACAAAGAAATCTTTACCATACTCATGACTGGCTAATACAAGGGGTCTGATAAGAGAATTCTAAAGCTTTTCAATTCCCTGCTCACAGACTTTTGTCCAAGCAACCTTATCTGGGCTATTTTTCCTGGTAAGGTCTGTAAGTGGAGTCTCTTATCATACTATACTTCCCATTGAAATTCCTTTAGTATGGTTCTTTCCCCAAGAATACATTGATCTGTTTCTTGGAAGAGTGAGGATGGACCATGCCTAAATAGACTCACCCTTGGCAGGCTTTAGGCCTAAACGATTCACCACTCACTCTGTAACCCAAATAAGATACCACTGCTATACCCACCTGAAACATTTTAGCCATGATAGTCAGTCCTACCCTTTGCAGTCTGCCCATCACCTTCATGATATATTGTACACGTACTTCCCAGGACCAACTCTACATAACAATTTCATCCAGCCCAGCAGGGGCATAATCTTTTACTAGGATGTGCTCTACCATCCTCGCTAAGGTTTCTAAGGCATTCTTCATACAAAAGGGCATTTTTGTAAATACATAACAACCCAAATAGAGCCACAAACACTGACCTTTCCCTCTGGCTGCAGGTTTCAGGGTATCATCCAGTAACATACCTATCAACTGTACTCATTTTCACAGAATGTCCAGATGTTTGCCTCATATTTTTGGTCATTTCCTCATAAAATCTGTGATTTTCTAGGAAATCATTGGAGATTGAAGTCACTAAATAATACTAAAGAATGACAGACATTTGAGTTCCAGACTTCATATCCTTCAGAAAATACATCATTAAGCAAAACCTGCTATTCTAGCAACTTTCTAAGTTTATAGGAGCAATATTTAAATTCTGTCCCTATTTTTGGGGTTTTATACCCCCATTCTTTCTGGCTTTGTCCAGGTTTCTTGCACTAAGAGGTTAAGAGGTATGTCCAGTAACCCTGGGTCAAGTCAGTTGTAGTTAGATATTAAGCCCCACCCAGCTGATCTTTGCAATCATCTTTTCTGGGTATTGGATTGTTATCTGGTTCTATCTGACTGTTCAGTTTCCTGTAGCCACACAGAGCCATATGCTGCCATCTTTCTTTGGCACCATCACCATTGGTGAGGTCTGGTGGACCGATGGATTCCAGGATTACTTCCAGTTCTTTTTCAGTGTTAGCCCAGCTCTTCAGGCATTCTGTAGGGAGATTGATTGGTCACTGAGGTCCTGAGTCTACATGGTACTCCACCAGAATAGTATACCCTGCTGTACTAGTAAATGTTTCTCCCAATTCTTATCTGATTTTCTAAGCATGGTTGAGATTAGTTGTGGAGAGAGGGCTACCCCATCCACCAAGATGTCAGTTCAAGAATCACCAAGGCTCTCTACCTCCAGATTTCTCTCCGGCTCTTCCTATAACTCACTGCTGTTACTAAGCACTAGGACATCTCTGTCATGAGTAGAGGTTTGTCAAGTTAACATGGTAAAGTTTGTGCTTCTGCCTCCTGCCTGGCAGAAATACCATGCAGCTGACATCACTCACCATTTATACAATGGCAAAAGAGCCTGATCAGGCTGCCTCCAGCTTGTCATGTCTCACAAAAATTACTATCATCTCTTTGCCCTACAGAGTCCTCTGTAGCTCTGGCTGTCGTGTCATTGCAGGGCCTTTTTCTGCTGTTGTGTCTGGACTACAGGCTCCTGAGCCATTCATATGAGCTTTCAAAGCCCTGGTCCTGAGGTATAGGGCATACTCCACAAAAATCTTCTTGTGGGACTAACACTCCTCAGCTCACTCATCATAAGTTAAATCCAGGGCCCCCCTTACCCTGTGACCATACAGAAGCTGAAATGGTTGAACATCTTGTGGTTTCCTATAACACTTCCCTGTATGCAAAGAGATGATAAGGCAAATGCTTGTCCCACTCGCTCCTGAATATGGGTCTGAATATGCATTTAACATGCTCTTCAGTGTAGATTTAAACCTCTCTACCTGACCATTTTTCTGTGGATGGTGGAGAATAGTAGTTAGACACTTTTCTGCATAGCAATTCCACAAACATATGAGCATGTCTGACATAAAGCTGGCACATCTTTCCATCATTATTTCGATAGGAAAACCTAACCAGCTGAAAATGTCTTGCAAAGCATTTGTTACCTTTTCTTCTGCAATGAAAGACAGAACTACCACTTCTGGGTACTTAGTGGCATAATGCATCACTACTAGGGAACATTTCTTACATGTATAGATTGGGGTAATGAAAGGTACTACAATATCCGTAGTTGTCCTCTGAAATGATTCCTTAATAACTGTTAATGTCAAACCTCTGGCACTGTTCACAGGTCTTACATTACATTGTTATGTCCTTTCACTCCTAGGTCAATAGTAATTCTGCATAAGCTTTTAGTACACTTGATCTCCATATGGCTTGCAAAAGGATTGTCATGGGCAATTGTCATTAGTGCCAGTTGGTAGTCCCTGGGTACTACCATCTGCTGTACTACTTCTCCCTCTAGTCTTCCTTCAGGGGTCCATTCACTGTACAACACACGTTTGTCCCAGTATATGCAGACTCCCTCAGCCCTTGAGTATTTGAAGTGTTCCTGGCTAGCTCCCTCAAGTCCTGTAAAACAAGGTCTGAGAGCTGAGTTTGCCTCAACCCCTCCTCACTGACTCTTCAGAGGAAATCTGTTACCATCTGTTAGTGGTGCCACACATTCTGAAAGACGGACGCCACTTACCTCACCTACAGAAGTGTCACATTTCAGGGGAATACCAGTATCATCTTCTGCTGTGGTTCAGATTCCAGGTCACTACTACTGACAATATAAAACTGCACTGTATATAAAAATAACAAATGTACCAAAAAATGGCAACATGAAAAAAAAAACTTGAACAAAGGTCTAGAGCTTCAGCAACAGCTGGCGTGGTCTCATACTACTGACCAGCAACCCTTCTGAAGTAGCCACATCACCAGCCCCAGATGGAAGTGTAGCTTCAGCTGGGTTTCCCTCTTATTACATTCCCAAGATTGCCTCCATGTCAGGTTGCATATAACAGAGTACATACAAAGTATTTTGCTGTCAAAGTCATTCCCCATTAGGACATAAGCAGACGTGTCCTCAGATAATCCCACCTGCTTGCTGCCTTGTCCTCCTTCCCAGTCCAGGCAGTCTCTGGCCAAAGATAGCTGAAAACGTTTCACAACTAAGACTCTAACTGGAGTATCCTGTCCAGGCAAGTAGTGCTTCTGTTTGACCACTGTACATTTGACTGTTGTTATGCCTGAGGCTGTATCAGTTTTGACACTGGCCACCTTTATACCAGGATAGGATAGATACTTTGTGTGATGGTTAGATACAGATATTTTCTCTACACAACCCACCATTGTCATAGGGCTAGTCTTGCTGATGCTTCCTGAGACCTTTGTTTTCTCCCTGTGTTACCTTGGAGCCAGGTTGGACATGCTTCATTTGGTGCACTTGAGACACCCAACCCCCAAAACTTAAGCATGTACCTGATTCTATGATTTCCTTCCCCTTGTCCTGTGCACTATACTGGGGTGGTTTTGGTTGCCTTCATGGATTTCCCAGTGCTTCTTTGGTAACCTGTTAATTAGGAAAAAAATGCCCTTTACTCCCCATATCTTCAACAGTGTTACATTTCCAGTCTGCCTCCTAAATCCTCATGATAATGCTGAGAAAAGTACAAGCATTTCACATGTGGTAAGCATACATCCACTCATATGTTAAAAAAAGCTAAGCTCAATGAAGTGACAGGAGATAAAGGGGGTAAATGTGACTGAAAAGGACTACTGGGATCTGTAAACATGGGACACTATTCAAAAGTAAGAATTTTTTGTTGATGCACTGTGCTTTGGCAGTAAAAACAAGTAGTGGGCAATGGGAGGGGGTACAAATAGGCAGATTGCAGTTACATGGTCTTGACTATAATGCACCATATTTTATAATGTTTGTATTTTCATATAAAAGTATTTTTTTTGTTGAGGCAATGAACAAAAGTATTGTGGTGCATCTGAATGAAAGATGGGGGAACAAAGAGAGAGAAATGATTATGGAAATATCAGTCTTAATCTTGACTGCAATGCACTAGAGAAGAATAAAAGAGAGTGCATGAAACCCTGTCAAACGTAAGATCAAACACAAAAACACAAGTAGTAATGTTGGAAAGGGGAGATGTAAATATGAGCAAACAAAAGATAGGGAGAAATCAAGAAGGAAAGGTTCAAAACAGCATTGGGAAAAAAAAGGACAAGGCGAATATCCCAAGTACAAAGGCATTCAGTTCATAGGCTGGAAGCAACAAATTGTACTCTCTGAAGGGAAGGGCCAAAGGACAGAAGGTCAGGCTTGGCAGAGAAGTCCATCATGACAGGAGAGACATTTCAAGGCAGCAATGAAGTGGTGGAGGGAGTACAAAACCATAGAGAATGGAAAGGAATGAAAACAGATTGACAGTGGTAACCTGGAACATCGGGGGGGGGGGGGGGGCTTCACATCCAGTCAAAAGGAAAACATATATACAGCAGAAAAAGTAGGATGCAATGACTTCTCCAGGAGACCAAATTAAAGGAAATGTGGGAAGGAAGATCATGAGCCTACCGTACCCCAAAGGAGAAACATTCAATAAAGCAGGTGGTGACAAGAGAGGAGTAGCCTGTCTTTTCAATAGAGATTACATGTAGTAACTGAAAGGGTGAAGGAAAGTAGGCAGGGGAGATGGATCATTTGTGAAGGACGAATAAATGGAGTAAGACTGACAACAGGAATCCTTTGTGACCCAAACAAGAATACAGCAGGTTCTTTTAAGAATGGTCTCAAATAAAAAGGGATGGAGAGAAATCATTGAAGGAAGACTTCAGTGTCACACTAAATCCCAAAAGCAAGGCTATTTGGCAAAAATGTGATTGCAGTGTAAAGAGAGAGGTAGATTACCCAATTGGATACCCAGTAGAGTTCTACTAGTGGGTTTGGAGAGGCAATATAGACAGATATGAAGGAGGAGCAGAAGTATGAAAGGAAAAGTGAAACGGGAAATGAACATAATGAAAAGAGGCAGGGTGGTGCTGATCCCGAAAGGGGGGGGGGGTGGATTTAAGGGATTACAGAACAATCTCCTTAATAAACACACATCTAGTTGAAGGCAAAAGTGCTAGCAAGGAGAATGGATGGGATTCTGTTATGAATACTACAGAAGGGGCAAAATGGTTTTGTGAAAGGAAGAAAGGCAGAAATAAATTGTTGGGTGTTAATGGAATTTATGGAAAGAAAAAAAGCCAACGTAGGCACATAGGTAGGTTTGCTCTGTTTTGACCTACAAAAAGCCTTTCTCACAGTTGTATGGAAATTCTTCTGGAATGCACTAGAAGAAAGACAATTGAGGGAAACTTTTAGGACTGATAAGGGCAAGATGCGGAAATAGAAATAATGGTAAATGGAGGAGTTTCAAAGTAGGGAGAGGACTAGAAATTGAGTGCCTTTTCTCCCCCAAGGCTCTTCACACTAATCATAGAAAGGCTGGCAATTGAAGTGAGGAAAAATGTATCACTACTGGAGTTAAAAACAGAAGTACAGCCAGGGCTTCTTATGTACATATATGTCTGCGTGCTTACGCTGGAGAATTTTGAGATGGCCACAGAAGAAACAATGTTTGTTTTTGCAAGGTTTGAAAGAAACTCAGGGGTTACATGCAAAAATTAAAAGGCAGTAGCAGGAGAAAAAAAGGAAAGGGAAGAGTCAGACATATTCATGAGACGGAATATCTCAAATAACTGGGAATATATGTACGTCACACATTACTGGAAGAGAACATTTAAGAGATACAAGAGAGGAGGTCATAAAACATGTACACAGTTAGGCAGAATCAATGGGATTAGATTGATGATCTCTCCAGTTAGAGCTCACATACTAAGAAACCTGCCAGTGGACCCACTGGAAATCAAACTTATATAAAATTTTAGAATGACTTGGAAGTGTGACTAGGCAAAGAGTGGGGGATAAGAGTCTCAAATAACAAGATAAGACTGAGTAGGAAAAATGAGAATGGGCAGTCCCACAGTTAACCACAGCACTCCTAGCTTATAATCTACTTAAGTGGACAGACAGTAATGAAATGAGCAAAAGGCATGAGAAAAGAGGTCAAGTGCTTCCCCTGAGTTATCAGAGCTGAACCCACAGAGAACAAATATCCCCAAACTCTCCTTCCCAGAAAAACTACAAAAAACACATTTAAAATGCTTTATTTTTTGGAGGGGGGAGATACACAGATGCCAGATTTATATATACCAACTCTCTGTGGTTGCACCAACTCAAAGAAAAGGGATATTACTCAAAAAAGGCATCGCTGATGGCTCACCTCACCTTCAAAGATTTTCTATAGAGGCAGTCAAATCCTCAGCATCTTCAGCCTTGAGAAATCAAAATTAATCTAAAAGTAGGGTGGCCAGGAATATAGGATTGTGGGAAAATATAAAAGAATGAATGAGGAAGCTGTACAAATGGGAAAAATGAAAAAAAAAAAAAAAACAGTGGATAGGTAAAAGCAAAAGGATTTATGAAGACTTACATAGGAAAGCTGGGGAAGCCACAAAGAAAGAATTAAGGAAAGGATTGGAAAAGGAGGAAGGTCAGCAAACTGGGGAAGATGAATGGCAAAAAGTCCTCAAAATAAGATTAGTGATGCAGGAAATGCTTGGGGTGGGAGATAAGTCATTAATAGTGTTGCTGAGGTGGCAATTCACACCAAAAAGCCTATATAAGGAGGGAAAAGAAGACTCAAGATGCTGGAGATACATGTCAGAAGAGACGAGCATGAAATGTGTGCCCAGGGAGTGTACCTAAGTACAAAAGATATGTGTGCCCAGGGAGTGTACCTAAGTACAAAAGATATGTGTGTCCAGGGAGTGTACCTAAGTACAAAAGATATGTGTGCCCAAGGAGTGTACCTAAGTACAAAAGATATGTGTGCCCAGGGAGTGTACCTAAGTGCAAAAGATATGTGTGCCCAGGGAGTGTACCTAAGTACAAAAGATATGTGTGTCCAGGGAGTGTACCTAAGTACAAAAGATATGTGTGCCCAGGGAGTGTACCTAAGTACAAAAGATATGTGTGCCCAGGGAGTGTACCTAAGTACAAAAGATATGTGTGCCCAGGGAGTGTATCTAAGTACAAAATATATGTGTGCCCAGGGAGTGTACCTAAGTACAAAAGATATGTGTGCCCAGGGAGTGTACCTAAGTACAAAAGATATGTGTGCCCAGGGAGTGCACCTAAGTACAAAAGATATGTGTGCCCAGGGAGTGTACCTAAGTACAAAAGATATGTGTGCCCAGGGAGTGTACCTAAGTACAAAAGATATGTGTGCCCAGGGAGTGTACCTAAGTACAAAAGATATGTGTGCCCAGGGAGTGTACCTAAGTACAAAAGATATGTGTGCCCAGGGAGTGTACCTAAGTACAAAAGATATGGACAGAGTCTCTGTAAATCTGCAAGAAGATATATAAAAAGAGGGACAAAACTCCTACGAATTTTGCATGTGGGGTATGGAGAATGAAGATGGGGGGGGTAGCATGGAAAAAGAAATACAGAGACAATAAGACTAATGGCAACAGAGGTGAAGGGTGTAATAGCCAGTAACTGCAAAACAAGTGGTGAGTCCCAGAAAGGAGAGACTGCCATGAACTTTATACAAATGATAAAGAGCAGTGTAATGCAGGAAAACATGACGGGTGGGAGAAAAAAAGGGAAAACTAGAAGGAGGTGATGAGGCATTAGCAGTCAAACAAGGGCATAGGGGTAAAAGTAACTAGAATGGTAATGAGGTACTAGCAGTCAAAAGGGATAAGGGGGAGAAAGTAACTTAAATGGCAGTGAGAAGCACTGAAACACTGGTGTGAAATAAAAACTGTACTATATGTGAGGACTGCATACTATGTAATTGTAAATGGACATGAAAATATGAAGGTTAAAAAATAATAATAATAATAATAATAATCCAACAATGCTTTGTCTTCTTGCCTTTACCGTTTTTTACCTGTTTAAAAAAAAAGCAAAAGAGGTAGATGACAGATGACCCATACTTAACCTAATACCCTTAATGAAACATACATGATTTGCAAGCCAAGGAAAAATGCAGGTTACTTTTTTATTAGAGCACTAGCTCTATGGAAAATGAGTCATACGACTAGCTCATACTTGGCTCAAGTACACACAAAACAGGTTGAAAACAATGAAATAATGCCAATAAATGTACACAATGAACCCAGTTGGCACTGTTGTCTGTTACTACAACTGAAAGATGCAGGAAATGTTATTTTTGCCATTAAGCTGGTTGACAACTATTTCCACTTTAGAACATTGTTATAAGTACTGGTCAGTATAAAGTAATGTCAAATGAAAATACTAGCCAGTATTAGTGTCTGATAATATATTTACATACACAATATTCATGTATAGGATAAATATCCTTTATTTTAACAACATATGTATTGTGGGTACTGTTTAAATTTAATCAAATTTCCCTTTCTGATAAACTTTTAAAAAACTACATAATAGACATTTGTTTAGCTTCAAGCAATGAACGTCCTCAAAACAGGCATTTACTTAGTTATGTATGTATTTAGAATTTCTCTTGGGTAGACCACTGATCCAATCAGATCATTTTCAGGCCAGATCATTTGTTAAGTACATCTCTGAACACCTGACATGCAGAAAGATAAAGTAATACATGTAGTGTAGACAAAAATATTCTGTGTTTAAGTATTTGACAGTAGAGATTATACAATCTATAGAACACACGAGGGATATATCAAGAAATTTCACAAAACTGTATAATTCTCAAAATTTCTACAGTAACATAGGACAATCTCTTTGAATGTTCATGTATCTGTAATGTAAGTGGTTTATCAGTTTGACTGCTTTTCATTTTTGTTTGTTTATACTTGGTAAAATAAACTCATATAAATAATGTCATATGTTGTTTAATTTATGATCTGGTTATCTTATCAGTTTATAATCCTTACCACCAGCCTGAAAACCTAAACTTTGCATGGTTTCTTCTCTAACACTACATAATGCAGGATATTCACAGCTGGTCAGGATGCATCATTTAAGTACATGATTTTGAATTCTAATGCTTTGCCCCGATAATGTATGTATGTATGTATGTATGTAAAACATGCATAACAGTATGGTCCATGACATAATCTTATAGGTGCCCCCCTTCTGAGAACTAATAAACAACATACTTTGATGCACTTCTATGGTTTTCAATATAGATCTGGGATTTACATAAAGAAATAGTACATTTAAGTGTTGGTCGTGCTCGTAATACTGGCAGAACAAGCTGCTAAAGGGACCTCAGCACATGCAACTTTAAAACATTGTGGGGGGCTGTACCCTTTGCACCCCTGCTAATTATATATCATAGCTCTGAGAATATTCCTCTACCTGGGAATTGTAGATCTTGCACACTTGCCAACTATCTCTTTATTTAATAAATAATTATATATTAATAATAGCATCATAGCATAGGTTCATAGGTAAGTACTAGGCTAATTACCCTTGCAGGCCATTTTAATCCTAGCCAAATGAGAATAACTTGAGTCATACCATAGATAATTTGAGGATACCCATGCATGGGTTAAAGCATTTGGGAGTTGCCTCTTTCTGTTTTGTAGTACAGGGGGCAGTCCCATGGTAGATGTTTAGTTTTCTATCCATAGATCCAATTTAATGAGTTTTGTTTTGCATGGGTGGAGTCTGTTTTAAAGCAAGGGTATCCTCAGTGGGATAAATATGTCCCTCCAAAGTATTCTGTTGTTGTTGCAGAAGAGGTGTAGATCCCTGTACAGGTATTTCTGATGCAATTTGTCTTACCGATGTGCAGTAAATCCATCAGTATTGGGTGGGAGGCTGCCTTTTATGCCAGACACAGGTCACCTCTTAGCAATCTGTAGGATAGTGAGTATACGGTCCATGTAGGACATGTTGCTTAAGCTTTGTATCCTTTTAGTGAGGCTTCTCTGTGGGCATTCCAGTTGTTGCATGTGTTTGGATAGATACATGCCAAAGGGGCGTTATACTCAATGATTGCCCTAATGAGAGCCGAGTAAAGGGGGACAGTGACATCCCCAGATGTAGACACAATCCCTTTGTTTATAAGCACTGCAATGTAGAAGGATTTTTTTTGTTTGTTTTTACAAGAGACACATGTACAAAAGTTAGGTCACTGTCCACATAAGTTCCCAAATCACAAACAAGTAGGTCAGTGTAGTAGTTTTGTGAGGTCAGAGACTCCCCAAAGGATACCATATTGCATTTTTGGCATTTAGTTTCAGTCCATGATTTTGGCACCAGTTATTTATGTGAAACAAACCTTCCTACAGGATGGCTAAGTCATTTGGGGAGTCAATGACTGCTCCTAGCTTGTAGTCATCTGCAAAGTCAGTCAGAGCCCTTTGGTATTGACCTTTACTTCAGAAAATTAGGTGCCAGACAGGACAGTTGAGGAAGAGGAGGAGAAGAAGAAGAAGAAGAGCAAGCCATCTCTCTATGATGCTGAGGTATTGAGACTGTGTCATTAATCACATTATAGTCTATCAAATAGAAATATACATTTAGTGCATGGTACATCAGTACATTCTTTTCATTTTTCCCTCCCTAACCTTTCTTATCACTGCTTGATGATGCACTCCAGTATTAGTTAAGTTCTTTAAATGGTGCCTCCTGACCTGGAATGAGTGTGCGTTATGACAAAATAACATAATGGAAACATTTAAGAGAAATAGAAACAAGGTGGAAATGAGTGTCCATGGTATTATGGAGTAACAGGACATGCATACAGTGAATGGAAAGGCAGGCAATACTAGAGACTCTGTTTACTATTGCAGTATGAGTGTTCTACACACTGATTTGGTACAGTTAAGAAAGATCACTTGATGCTCAGTTTAGTTCTTCTTGAGAATCTCCATAGTTAGCTTTTTAATAGATCTATCACATGATCCATCACGTGCAACACCTGCTTGTATGTCATACTTTGAGTTGTTAATAATGGCGGGGGACTCTGGCAAATTGCTCCAGCTATAACATCCGGATGTAAGTGGAAATAAATCGGCTTGGCCTTTTATAAACATTCATACTATGGTACTTTCCGTAGCAGAAGATGCCATGTTCTGAGGTATTTGCTAACATTATCACTGTTCCTATGTGCATTAACCTGTGACATTAGAATGTTAAGTTTTTGACAGACATAAGTCTTATACACATATCATTCAATGTAAAGAGAAAGTATTACAGTGAAATAACAGGCAGACAGACATATCCATTTTACACTGCTTAAAACACTGGGGCATTGTATAATTTAAGTGGCACCTTACAGTTACTCTTTTGTTTCATTTATGTCTTCCTGCCTAATCTGTCCTCCTCCTCCTGCTTGGGGGGGGGGGGGGGGATGGGGTCTCTGATTCATCTCTAACCTGCATGTTCACCTCTTCATTACTAACATTCTCTGTTCCTCTGTACAGACACATTTTTTTCACTGCACAGTAGCTCCACTAATAAATACATATTTTTTCATATGGCATGGAATGATTGCTTGGGACCTTTATTGGTATATAGGACATTAAGTATATTTGATTAGCTAGCTATGCAGAAGTGAAGTTACATTGCACTTTCCTGTATAAAGTGTGTTTTGTCAGTATTTTAACAGTTTCCATATATTTTGTTATTACTCCTTTATCCTTGTATTTCTTGTTGCCTAGGCTTGTTTTTCCACATTCAAAACCACATATAATGGAAAAGTGTGTCATATGAATACTAATAACCACTTCCTTTGAAGATACTTGTACTTTTATGGTGTTTTTTTTTCTTGGCACACATAGCCGATGTTCGGTACCCACAGAACCCGCAGCCGTGGGGCCCCCAATTATCTCCCCGTGAATGAGGGCCCCCATCCAGCAGCATGGGTTTCTCCATCTCCTCTTCTTGTTCAGGTCATAAAAAAAAAAATAAAAAAAAGTGATACAGCATACTTAAAAAAATCACATCTGCGGCATTTCGTTATTGTCTATATATTCCTCGTCACCTCATTATCGCAAACTTTTTTCACTTTTTTTAAATTTTTGTTTTGATTTGTCAGTAAGCTGCTCTCAATCAGGTCCACTTCAGTGAATCAAGGAATCTGATTGGCTGCAGCATGCAGGCAAGCAAGTTGTTGTTTTTTTTTTCTTCTTTTTTTAACTGTTTAAAATTTCATCTTTTATTTTCATTGCAAAGACAGAAAGGTTTAAACACACATGCAGTCTGTTTACAGTTAATATAAAGTGTCCTGTATATGACAAAGCTGGGACTTTAAAGCTGGGGACTTCACAGGTCAGTGGACTTCTAGGAACCTGTGAGCATGTTGGTGATGAGCAGAAACTAATCACCATGAAAGGATTAGTACTACATTAACTTGCTGGGTTATACGGCCAGTTTGTTAAAGGCTTTACTGTTCCATCAAGGTCACAATGGAGAGAGAGGAACTGGATTACTAAGTGTTTGAAATCTGTATCTGGAGAACATTGGTATCATAGACAGCAGTGACATGCACTTGTCTGTCATAGCCACTTTCTTTTGCTGGGTATCACTGATTTGATATCACTGAAATACCTCTCAATCTCTTAAAGCAAGAATTCTGGACAAAACCATAAATAATAGGGGACAAAGGCACAAAAATAAGGACACTTTTAAAGTACTGTTCTTACAAACCTAGAAAATTGATAGAATAACAGATTTTGCATTAGCATGAATTTTCTGAAGAGTATGAAGTCTGAAACTCAAATATATGTCATTATTTTCTGACTTCAAACCCCAATGATTTGCCAGAAACCAGTTTTTATGAGAAACAGACCAAAAACATGAAGCAAAAATCTGGGCATTCTGTGAAAATCTGTACAATTGAGAGGTATGATTTTGTTTTGACTGTTTTTTTTCTGAACAGTCCCAAATATTTAGTGGGTTGTCAAGGGTCCTGGATGTTTATGATTGGAGAAACCCAGTAATTTTTCAAAGTATATGGAGCTTCAGCTTTGCCAGAAACTGGATGTAAGTGAAGTGTGTCTGTTCAATGGCCTTTAAAGCTGCTTTAAATGAGTGGCATTGTGAGCTGTAAATTGTATGTATTACAGCTTTCAGAACTGTCAAAAGTCTTGAAACTGTTCGGAAGTGGACGCATTGTGAAACTAAAGTCTGACATATCTGAAATTTGTGCCCCCCCCCCCCCGATATCAGAAAAATATATAATCTTTTTGCCAGTTTCGAACTAGAAAGATCACAAAGCTCCCTGTCCAAACTACATAGAGGATTATAATATCATCTTTAATAAAGCAAATCATTTTTTTTCTTTTAATGAATTTAATAAATCTGCCTCTTGAGCTTTGCTTTTAAAGTTAATTTCTTAAATCCATTTTGATAATACATGGTTTCTAATAAAGACTTTACTACTCATATTTTTTCTGTTTTGTGGAGCATTAACTGCCCCTATGGTAAAAGTCTGAGAATGTGTTGGATTTGTTGCTCCCACACAGTGACCTGACAAACAAAGTGCATGTGCAGCCGAACTTTGGTCTGCTCTTCCTTGTGTGTGTCAGTATGCGCATGTAAAGCTGTTAGCATTTCCAGTCCTGTTCTGTTGTCAGTTGCCTGTGTAGGGTCAGACTTAAGCGTAACAGCCCATAAAGGTCAAAGGTAAAAAGTCTACATACTGTAAAGTAGATAAGAGGATAACATCTTCCTTATCCAGCCCATATTTAAGACAGCTATTGGTGAGCATGCTTTCTCTAGACATGACTCCGCTATGTGGTATAAATTCACTCTAGATATCTCACAATTCCCTTCTAGGTTTTTAAAAAGACTAACAGAGAGCTCATCTTTAGAAAGGAGTCAAGTTCATAGACTAGTAGTAGGATAACCTCCCTTGTGTTCCTTTATCAGCCTAGCCAAATTTTCAGTTTGGTTCTTGGAACTACCTTTTTCATTTAGTGTTTAGATTAACCCTACCCACTCATGGACTCAATTTATATTACCTGACCAACTAACTAGGATCACAATGCTTTACGAAAAATGTTCAAGAACTATGAACTGACTATTCCTAAATGCATTTCTGAACTAACATAGCATATTCCACCACCGAAGTGACATAGCATCAGTCTTTAGTACATATATTGTACTTATTGCATATATTATATATAGATTAAAAGTAATATTTTTACATCATAACCTTCTCAGTATAAGTGTTTCTAATTCTCATCAGTCACGATCTGTATATGGTGTTTGTTGTTTATTCAGTTTCTTTACAGTCCTATTTTATTTTGCTTGAATGTAATATGTGTGACTATGTGCTTATCATATGAGATTCTGTATTCAGCTCCTATCTCCAGTGTTCTTTGAGACTAGGTCATGTCTGAAAAACAGTCTCAACAGACCAGCCAATCTATACTATTAATAAACAGTTGGTAAGTAGCTAAATAAATAGGTTCATAGGTGTGTACTAGGCTAACGGCCCTGGAGGCTATGTAAG
>NC_056743.1:299879095-300021595 GCF_019279795.1 Protopterus annectens
ACACTACTAGACTGTGGTTTAGCAAATTGAGAGAAAGAGAGAGAAAATAGAAAATGTGTTATGCAACTCCAAAATTTTGAAGAACAGAACTAAGCAAAGTTCTGTTATTCTGTTAAAACTCTCTGAACATTAAGGTCTTTCATACTGTTAAGTTTATGGATACTACAGTTCTCACTAGAATACTGCCTTGCTTGAAAGTAATTACTCTCTTTTGTCATTAATAAAACTCTGGTGTTAAAACCACCAGATGGGCATGCTGCCACCTAGTGGAGATGCTGAATATCAGGGTCTCTCTCTCTCTCTCTCTCTCTCTCATGACAAGGCATGTTACCTTAGCTGAATTATAAGGAAGATTGGCATACTGTTTTGAATAAAAAAGAGAAAGATTAGATTATTCGGTTGATTACTTTATTTTCTCCAGGATTGAATGACTCTCTGTAATAGACCAATCATTAGCATATTGTTGTCACTGAAGGTGGGTTAAACTCTCTTTTTGGTTGTTAAACACTGATTAAGGCTGGTAAAGCCAAAAGCGGTATGCTGTGAAGTTTTCCAATGTTGGAATAAAATAATTTTGCATAATATTTTATGCTGCTTTTCACAATCATGGGATGAGTGCTGGTGTTTGGAGTTTTTAATCTTTGTAGAGTTTGCCATTCTGCCTCCTGACTGGCAACTGTACCATATAGATAACATTACCCACCTTCTTCACACTACTGAAAAGGCCCCCTAAGGCTATATGCAGCTTGATGTGTCCAACAGGTATAAGCATCATCACCTGCTTCCCAGCAGAACATGCCCTGGCTGCACTGTAATTCCAGACTTTTTATTGCCCAATCTGTTTCTTTGAACTCAGCACTTGTTCAGAACTCATTGTAAGCACTACATAAACTGCAAATTACTACAGCACTCAACTTTCCTCACTTGTCTGGTGGAAAGCAGGTTTTAGTACTTAATAAATAAGCACTTATCCAGGCATGTCTAAGGGTTAGCTCCCAGTGATTTCTCCTGTCTACCTGATGAATCTGGGCATCTTGGGGCAATGCAGCAATTACCTCATGTACACAGACAACCCTCTCCTCCTACCACCCAACACTATAACCTGTGAGAGATGCACTTATATAGCCAAACTGGAAGCAAAGCTCTCTTCACCCAAGACTAGACTAGACGGTCAAGAGGAGAAGGTAAACACTTGCACCACACCCACACTCATCACATAGTCCCTTAAAACCTACACCACCAAAACACACACATAGAAACACAAAACACACACCTACATTCATGGAGGCTCTCAATAAAAACCTGCCCAAGCATTAGAGACATCCAAACCATAAATGCAGGCAAACTCCACCGCCCAACACAACCCAAATGACGCATAGCCCACAAACTCAGTGTGCCACTCAACCACAGCCCACAAGGCATAACAACGTACCCAACACTCTAGTCATAGGTGGCTCTATAGTCAGGCACACTGATGTTCCACTCACTAGACTAAACAAGGAAAACATTACTGCCAGCTGCCTGTCAGGTGCCAGGATCCACCACACAATGCATGCACTCAGGTCACTCCACAATAAGTACAAATATGACACTGTCATTGTCCATGTTGGTGTGAATGACCTGAGACGTACCTCCCTGGACTACATGAAAAGAGACATGGAGGAGCTCTCCGATCTTGTATCCCAGGCAGGTATGACCCTAACCCTGAGTAGCATCCTACCATCACCCAGAATAATACCACAGTACAAGGACAAAATGATTGACTTCAACAATTGGCTAAGCTTCTGGTGTCATTCTAAGGGGATCCAATATTTGTCTGCCTGGGACGACATGATCAACAGACCACGATGCTTTGCCAGAGATGGCCTGCACCTGTCGCCCTTAGGATTCCAGATACTGGCTAAGGCTCTTGCCACCCCTATAGTTCCTGTTTTAGGCAAGGTTCAAATGACAAATTCACCACCGTAACAGGTACAAGCAAGCAAAATCTGAGGGTAATGCTACTCAATGCTGGAAGTCTAAACCTCAAAATGCACTCACTCGAGACACTCCTTAAAATGGAGAACATTGACATCTGTGCAGTGACAGAGACCTGGTTCAAAGCTCCAGAGGGCACCCTTGCATTACCAGGCTACAATTCATACCACACCTTTCGGCCACCTAACCCAGAACGAAGCACTAAAGGTGGAGGCGTGTCCATATTCATTAAGGATATCCACACCTCCAGGCTAGTTGCACAGCATAATGCATCCGAGATTATCCAAGTGCAACTAACTCTAATTGTAGCTTGCTACAGACCCCCCCACCATGCCGCAGGATTCACAATCCTCATTTCTTGATACACTGGAAAGTATTAGGGTACAACCTAACATCCTAATAATGGGCGATTTCAACTACCCCACCATTAAGTGGGAAAACTACTCATGTACCAACTCTTTTGCTCAACGTTTTCTAGAATTCATAAATTTCAATGCCTTGGATCAACTTATTCACACCCCAACCAGGGGCAGCAATATCCTAGACCTGGTCATTACCAACATGGGAAACTGGTGTTCCACGCCAGAGGTAATTCCTCGTTGGTCAGATCCAACCACAAGCTAATCAGCCTAGACATCCACATCCCACCCCCACCCCCAATTAGGGAAACCATCGTAAAAAACTTCTCCAAAGCCAACTTCACACTTCTTAAGACAGAAGTGGCAAACTTCATGACACCCATGCAGACGGACAATAGAGGTATGACTGCCGAATCCTACACAAATGCACTTTATAAGCACTTAAACGAGTGCATGGATCATGCTATCCCTAATAGAACCAAGATGTTATCCTCCAAAAAAAGGAAGCCAACCTGGTGGTCCTCTGCCATAAACAAACTCTACAACAGAAGAAAGAAACTGTTGCAAGAAAGAGTAAAATCCCATGACTGGAGGAACTCCCTGGTCAACCTCAGTAAGAAGCTGAGATCCCTCATAAAATCCTCCAAAGCTAGTTACGAAAACAAAATTGCCACTGACTGTAAAGACAACCACAAAGCATTCTATAGCTATGTCAAGAATCTCAATGGGAACACACAGATCTGCTCTGAGTTGCAGCACAATGGCACTAAATATACAGAACCAACTGATGTTGCCAACATCGTAGCAGATAGGCTCAGTGCTAACTTTACCCCCCTCTCAACCCCTAGAGGGGCCATCTCTATACCAGAAGAATGCAAAGTTCCTATAATCACAGCTGCATAGGTAAAAAACACACTCTCCAAAGCCAAGAACACAGCATCCATAGGACCTGACAATATTCCAGGCTGCATTCTACATGAACTACAGAATGAACTGGCACCCTACCTAAGTACCATGTTCAATCATAGCCTCACCTCAGGCTTTGTACCCACTGAATGGCGCACCACAACGGTTATCCCACTCCACAAAGGGGGAGCCACGACAGACCCCGGGAACTACCTCCCCATTAGCCTGACGAGCCTGGTCTGCAAGGCCATGGAACGTATCATCGTGGAACTCATAAACAAAGACATTGGTAATCTCCAAACTCTGGACCCTACCCAGTTTGGATTTGTAAAAGGCAGATCATGTCTCCTAAACCTGATTGACTTCTTTGAAGCAGTCACCAAAGCCATAGATGAGGGTAAAATGGTTCACACAGCTTATCTAGATCTCAACAAGGCTTTCAACACCATCCCCCACTCTGGAATTATAGATAGGCTCATTAAACTAGGTATAAATCCCTATGTCACAAGATGGGTTGCCAACTGGCTCACGGACAGAACCCACACTGTGAAAGTAGCGGATTCCAAATCCGACATCAGACCAGTGACAAGTGGAGTACCACAGGGTTCAGTCCTGGGTCCTCTCCTGTTTGCTATCTACTCTGAAGTGCAGGCCAACACAGAAGTTCTTTGGCTAACAAAGTTTGCAGATGACTGCAAACTAGGAGCCATAATCGAAACTCCTAATGATGTGGACAAACTACAAAAGGGCCTCACTGAGACAGATACCTGGTGTCAAAGCCATGGCCTGAAGCTCAATGCCAAAAAGTGTATTGTCATCCCCTTTGGTAAAAACTCTGTACCATGAACTACCACATAGCTGGTAGTCTACTTAATGCCAAAAATGTGATGAGACCTTGGGACACAGGTGGACAGTAGTCTCTCCTTTGATAATCACATCACCACATTGGTCAGGAAATCCTTCTATGTGGCTCATCTCATCACAAAAGGATTCTCATCCAGAAAAAAAGAGGTCATTGTTCCCCTCTACTCATCACTCATTAGACCCATTATAGAGTACAACTCCTCTTTTGGTATGTACCTCACAAGACATCTACAACAACTGGAAAGACCACAAAAATACCTCACAAAGAAGATTACTGGCCTCAAACAGATGACCTATGCAGACCGTCTCAAAAACTACAGCTTTACTCCATCGCATATCGCCTACTCAGGGGCAATCTCTGCCTAACATACAAAGCTATGTCAAACCCAGAGCTATTGGACATGCTCCACTTAAAGAAATCCCAATCCCTCCGAGCTACATGCTCTAGGGACCTAAACCTTGTCACTACAATAAACAGAACATGCTGGAGGGATAGATTCCTGTCCCAGAGACTTCCCATACTCTGGAACAGACTACCTATCTATGTCAAACAGAGCTCCTCATTAGCACTCTTCAAGAAGAATCTTGATGATTGGATGGGAAATGGGAAATTCACTCCGGGGATCACTTCTGTGGCTCTCCTCGACAGGGGCACAGGAAAATAATTTTGTTGGGTGGCGAAAGCCAGGGTACATTTTTTGGCTAGGCTTGTATGGGCCCTAGGGGCTGATAGCCTAGTACCTACCAATGAACCTATGAACCTTGTGCCTGTGGCAAGTGCTTTTTAGCCATCCCCATGAGCACTCTTTCTTTATTCCTGAAGTTGAGGGCATACAAAAAAAATTCCTTGTGAGGATTGCACTCATGCTCCCAGTCATGACAAATAAAGTTCTGGGCTCCCCTCATGGTGACTATGCAACAGCTCACTGGACAAAAACGAAAAATATGTGGATTATTTGAGGTAGTCTACAAATGCCATCAGCATGGTCTTCAGCTATGAGTTAAACCTCTGCACCAAACATCTTCATTGTAGATAGAGGAGATATTCTTTATATGCTTTACCCCACAATACTTCCACAAACATGCCAGCAGGTCTGACATAAAGTTAGCACTTCTATTTGTCAGTATTTCTTTTTTTTTTTTTTTTTTTGAAAAAAAAATTACCCTAGTGAAGATGTATAGCAAAGCATTCCCACCTTTTCTGCTTTAGTGAAAGACAGAGACACTGCTTCTGGATGTCTAGTGACGTCACACACCACTACCAGTATATATTTCTTACCTCTGGAGTTTGGGGTACTCAGAGGTCTCATATTATCCATAGCTGTTCTCTGAAATGATTCTTCAGTAACAGGACAAGGCATCACAGCAGCCTTGACTTTGTCTCCAACCTTGTCAACCTTATGACATTGCTCACTATGTCTGCAGTACCCTGTTACAGCCTTTGCAATCTCTGGCTAATAAAAATTCTGCGTGAGCCATTCTACTGTGTGCTTCATGCCTTCTTGGCTGCAAGACAAGTATCATGTGCTGTAGTCATAAGTACTTTAAGATAGAACTTGAGTACTATTAATTGCTTTATTATTTCTCCCTCTAGTCCCTATTCAGGTTCATTCTCTGTACAATAAATGTTTATTGCAGTATATGGACTTTCCCTGCCCTTGAGTATCAGGAGTCTCATTGTCTACTTCCCTCATCTCCTGTAAAGAAGGATCCAAGAACTGTCTGTTTTATCATCTTCTAGGTGGCCCTTCCCAGCTCCCCTTTTAAAGGAAGACTAGTACCTCCTGCAAGTGGTGCCTCAAATTCTTGCTTACTGTTACCACCTTCCTTCCCTCTTGAGATACCATCTTCCAAGGGAATCTCAATACCTTTTCTCTGTTGTGGCTGTGAGTTACTTCTACTCACCAGCCTCCATTCTGAGGTAGCCATCTCAACAGTCATAGATGGAAGTGGGTACTCCCTCTGCTGCCTTCTTCACATATTTGCCTCTGTGCCTGCCTGTACATAACATCATGCACACAAGTTACTGCATTGTCAGATTTATCCCCTATTAGGCCTTCAGCAGGATTATCTTCAAACACAGACACCTACATTTTGCCCTGCTCTCTCTCTCTGTCTCAATCCAGATAAATTCTGATCAGCAGTACCTGGAAAGTTGCCACTCCCAAGGTTTTAATAAATTGGACCACCTAGGCTAGTACTGCTCCTATTTAACTTCTGCGGGCTTAACTATAGTTATATACGAGGCTGTGTCCCTCTTAGCAGTGGCCTAGTTCCCTTCTGTGATTGTAGGATCCAGACTTTTCTGATAGGTACACCTATAGTCTCCAGAAAACCCACCACTTTCTTAGTGCTCAGCATGCTTGATGCTTCCTGAGAACTTTGTACTCCACTCCACTTCAGTGTTTTTTGAGACCATACATGCCCATTTTGATTCTATTTAAATCATTTAACCCAAGACCTGGGCAGGCTCCAGAAACAGTGGCTTCTACCTTTTCCTGTAGAACCTACTGTGATGGCATAGCTTAGGCTGACTCATTGGTTCAGTTATACTCGCATGTAATGTTGGGTATCACTTTATTATGCAGTAAACTTTCAGTCTGCCAACTGAATCTTCATGTCCTCAGGCATAGTACATAGGGTCTGCTCCCTGCAAAAATGATCTACAATCATTTCAGATGCAGTGACCCTGTATCCACTCACCCATCTGTGACAATGTTTAGACCATGATTGATCTGGGTGTAGTCTCATGGTTAATATATTATGCAGTTCTCTGCTATTTGCTGTTTCCTTTGAATTCTGTGTCCATCTTCTGGTAGGCACTTTAACAGACCAAATGCACTGTAACATATTGCTCATTGTTGCCTTGTTGTGCTAAGGATATCTGCTTCTACTTGTACTTGCCTGGAGAACATTCCAAATGTTAGGTCATATTTAGGATGTATGGTAGTAGGTGCTAGATAAAAATAAGTGTGCCCCATGATGCTTTGGCTGAAATTTAAATTTGTGATTTTTGGTCAGTCTCAAGCACCATAGATCCTCCTTACACAAACAAATGAAATGTTCCACAACAGAAACCTGTACTGACTGTCTGCAGTTTTCTGGGGGGTGTATTTTTTTTCCTGCCATCATACTACATGACACACATGTTTGTTGACCATTAGAATCCACACAGAGGGTTAGTGCTTGAGCAGCAGCAATCTTGACCATCATTTGATGCAGACATTGACATTAACAGTGATTTACTTGGGTCATAATATTTATTTATTTATTGTGTTTGACTACGGGAGAGTCCAGCTTGTCACAAGTCCCAAATTCAGCAGAGGTCCAGGGAGAAATGCTCCATTTTACAGAATGAGTAGAAGGCAGTTATACAAGATTTAAATAATAAATCTGCCTACATAAGACTAGCATTTATCTTATTCATTTTTTGGCTGTTCCCATCAGGGATTGCCAAAGCGGATCATCTGATGTCCTTCAAGGATGCATCTGCAGTCATAACAAATGGGTTGTCCTGTCATCAGGCAGCCCTTCGGTCGGCCGGATTCCAAAGTCTGGGTCCGGCTTCGGCTGATGTCGCACTTCACCCGACATCATCTCTGCTGGTCTTCGGGTATAAAGGCATCAGCCGACGCCATTTTCCTCAGTCTTTCTTGCCGCGTGGCGCCCGAAGCAGAAGCTGTTCGCAAGTGCCGGTCGGTCAGATCCACAGATTACTACTACCGAATACTACTTCGAAGACTTCTAAAAAGCTAAGTACCCCGTTGGGGACTCTTTCTTGCCTCAGCCGATGTCAGAAAAAGTAAATAACTGTTTAACTTGTGGGAAACAAATACCTCATAAAGATTTCCACTCTTACTGCCTACCTTGTTTAGGCCCAGACCATGACGTAGCAGCCTGTTTAGCCTGTGCTTCCTTCAACCGATGAACGCTTAGGCGTCGGTCGGAGTTTGCTGAACAGTTTTTCGGCACAGATTTTGAGTACATTATGCCGTCGGATCCTCCGACTACCCAAATTGTTAAAAAACGCAAAGAAAAAGACCGACACTCGCGGTCCGTGGTTTTGGCCGAAACCACGGTTAAGCAAGCCGCGAGTGTCTCGGTTTCGGCCGAAACCGAGAAAACGGGTCAATCTTCAGCCGAATCCATGACTACTACTGAGGCTCCTGCTACCTTAGTTGAATCGGCCTCTGAAGTTTTGCCTACTACTGTGGTTCCTAGTGAATTATCAGACACCATCCCTTTGGATGTCTCTACCCCAGCACGTGGTGCTGCTAGGCCTCCTACAGCCATGTCTATAAAGGCCTTTGCCAGGGCTAAAGCAGCCAAAACTGTTAAATCAGTGCCTGTTAAGACCCCCTCACATAGGCCCACTTCTAGTTCACAAATGCTTACTCTGGCAGAGGATTTAATCTCCTTAATTAGGGGATCCCAATCTCACCCAGACAGGGCCTCTCAGCCTCCAGAAAAGAGTCCTAGAGCAGAGCCCCCCGAGCCAGTGTCCTCTGATGATTCTTCGGATGACTCAGACATTACAGATCAGCCAGAGGCTCCTTTTTCTACTTATGAAGATTCCGATGCTGAAGAATCCATTCCATCTGCCTCTCCACCAGAGGAATTTTCCTTTGGGGAAACCTTACATGCCATGAGAGAACAATTCCAATGGCAGGGACAAGATTTCTCAGATTCAAGAAGAAGGCTTAGGACCTTTCTGCACTTACCACAACATAGGCCCTTAGCTATACCTCCAGTTCTGCCTGTTGTGGATGATGCATTTAATGATGTTTGCACTGCTCCTGATACTTTACCTCCAGCCCCTGCCAAACCAGATAGATTTTACAGGGTGCCAGACACTCATCACCACCTATACAAGGCCCCACTTGCAGATCCTGAGACTATATCCCAGGGGCCTAAGGCAGTAGCTTCGACCTCAGCAAAAACCCTCTCCCTTCTGAAAGGGAATCCAGGTCCTTAGAGAGATGGGGAAAAAGTTTACACCTCTGCTACTCTCTCAGCTAGAGCTTTAAACTGTCAGTTTCACATGATCCAATACCAAGAGTTTATGCTTGATCAGTTAACTAAGAAGCTGTCCTCTGATGACTCCTTAGATAAGAAATATGTTTTAGAAATGGTGAATAACATTCAGCAGGTTAGTAACCATTCTTTAAAATGTGGCTATGATGCACTGGAGGCTTCATGTAGATCAGCCATGACTGGCACAGTGATAAGAAGGCATGCATGGTTGCAGGAACAGGTTTTGCCGGATCATGTTAAAGCAAAGCTGTTAGATGCTCCTATGGATAAGGCCAGTCTATTTGGTACACCTGCTCAGCAAGTAATGAAGAAAATGGAAGAGAAGGCAAAATCTGTACAAACAGTTAAGGATTTCTTACAGGTTTAACCCCCAAGGTTTAGCAGGAACTGGCCTGCCAAAAATTGGTCCTTTCCAGACTCCTCAAAATCTCAAAGAGGCAGGAATAGACGCTCTAGAGGCAGAAATCAATCCAGAGGAGGTGCCTATAGAGGACGCCAGTGGCAAGGCAATAACCAGAGAGGCACAGACACAACCACTGCCACTGCAACAGGACAATCACAGTGACTTGGCTCTGACACCGCCTACCAGGGAGCAAATAGCAGCACCTTTAGGCGGAAAGTTAGCCTTATTTCGAAAAATTGGCACTATATCACAAAAGACAAGTGGATTTTGCAAACCATAGACCAAGGCTACAGGTTCCACTTCCACACCTTACCAGTAAAAGAGGAATGCCAAACCTACCTCCAAATCAAAAACAGAAGCTCTAAAGCAGATAGCTCAATTAACAAAGATGAGAGCTGTGGAAAGAGTACCAATAACACAACAGGGCAAAGGATTCTACTCCAGACTCTTCCTAGTACCAAGAAAAGAGAAAAGTTGGAGACCTATTCTCGACCTGTCCGTCTTAAACACATACATCATTGTACCAAAATTCAAAATGCTGACCCTACAGCAACTTCTTCCCATGCTGGGCAAGGAGTGTTGGCTGGTAACTCTAGATCTCAAGGAGGCATACCTGCATGTCCCCATACGACCAAATTGCAGAAGATACCTCAGATTTCTTGCAGGATCAGAGCATTATCAATTCTCAGCATTGCCCTTTGGCTTATCTACTGCGCCCAGAGTATTCACAAAATGCCTGGCATCAGTAATCGCTCATTGCAGGCTACAGGGAATCCAAATTTATCCATACCTGGACGACTGCCTGTTACAAGCGGACAACAAAAGCAAGCTGACAACAGATTTACAAAGAGTCATTTGCTTACTACAAGCCCTGGGATGCACAGTCATTTTAAAAAAGTCAAGACTGATGCCATCCCAGACAAGAACATTCTTGGGTGCGGAATTGGACACAGTAAAACAAATGGCATTCCTAACTGCAGAAAAACAAGCACAACTCCCTCTTTACTTCTTGGCATTAACAAAGCAGCACAAACTAACAGCAAGAAAAGTACTGCAGGCCTTGGGCTTCATGGCATCATGCATAATCCTGGTCCCCATGCCAGACTGCATATGAGAAAACTACAGTGGTACCTAAAGAATTTATGGTCTCAACACAGGCACAGCTTAGAAACCGAAATCCCACTAATCCCATGCCTGAAACAAGAGTTCCTATGGTGGGCTCAAGCATGCCAGTCAAACCCAGGCTTGCCCTTCCACAACTTTCAAGCAAACCAAACCATCACAACGGACGCCTCAGACCTAGGCTGGGGGGCGCACATGTTGGACAAGTGCATACAAGGATTGTGGATTCCAGACCAGCTGCACCTGCACATAAACCAAAAAGAAATGCTGGCAGTAAAACTAGCAATCCAGAAATTCAAACCATTCCTCAAAGAAGGCCATTTAATGATAAGGACAGACAACACCACAGTCATGTGGTACATCAACAAACAGGGAGGCACTCATTCATACCCCCTATGCAGAATGACTCTGGACCTTTGGAATATGGCTCTGAGCTACAACATCCAGTTACAGGCAATATTTGTGCCGGGAAAAGAAAACACCCTAGCAGACATGTTAAGCAGAACCACCTCGGATGCTCACGAATGGATGCTACACCCGGACATCTTTAAGGCCATCACAAAGAAATGGGGAATGCCACAAATAGACCTATTCGCATCCCCACTCAATCACCAGCTCAAAAAAATTCTGCACAAAGACATGCCACCCACTAGCATGGAAGGTGGACTCTCTATCCTTCAGTTGGAAAGGCCTGACAGCATATGCATTTCCACCTCTTCCTTTGATGCACAAGGTACTACTGAAAATCAAAGAGGAATGTCCAAGGATAATCCTGATAGCTCGAATTGGCCAAGACAACACTGGTATCCTTTGCTGAGGAGCATGTCTCAGGGAGAATGTGGCCAATACCCTGATGCCTTTGATGTTAACTCAGAACAACTACAACATCATGCACCCAAACCTAAAACCTTGCAACTGACTGCCTGGAACATCACATAACAGCAACTAACCCAGACTTATCCCAAAGGGTTAAAGACATTATCCTTGAAGCCCGCAGACCTTCAACAAGAAGGAACTATGCAGGAAAATGGAAAAGGTTTGTCATTTGGAGTACTGAAAGAGGAAAAGATGTCTCGAATATAGATATTGCTAACATCCTGGAGTACTTGGCAGAGCTTCTACATACGGGCCTGTCCTATTCCTCCATCAAGATACATGCATCAGCTATTTCCGCAGAATACAGCTTCGATCCACCTGTCTTTTCGCATCCTCTACTCAGGCAATTCCTCAGAGGGATCAAGAATGTAAAACCTCCTAGGAAACCACCATTACCAGCATGGGACTTTAACTTTGTGCTAGAAAAATTGACACTCCCTCCATTTGAACCAGCAGCAATAGCAGATCTTCAACACCTATCATGGAAAACTGCCTTCCTACTGGCAATTACCTCAGCAAGGAGGGTTTCGGAACTACAGGCCTTAATGGCAGTACAACCCTTCCTAATCTTCCATCAAGATAGAGTGTCCATGAGAACTAATCCTACATTTATGCCTAAGGTGGTATCCAGAGTGTCTTTAAACCAGGCAATCCACCTACCTACCTTCTTTCCCAATCCACAGAACAGGGGGGAAAGGCTGCTGCATACCTTGGATGTACATAGACAGTTACGCTACTACCTGGACAGAACCAAAAGTAACAGAAAAACTGACCAGCTTTTAGTAGCCTATGCAACAGGAAGGGAAGGAAAAGCAATTTCCAAACAGACAATCTCCAAATGGATAGGAAATTGCATAAGATTCTGTTACTTACTCCTACCATGGAAAACCAGTTCCACAGAACATAAGACCTCATTCTACAAGGGCTACAGCCACTACCACAGCTTTCTTACGAGGAGTGGCAACCAAGGACATTATTGAGGCGGCTACTTGGACCTCCGTGCATACATTTGCCAAGCATTATAATTTACCTCTATACTCTAGATCCCAAGCAGGGTTTGCCACTGCTGTATTGCAAGGGATCCTAACTACACCATAATTCTTCTTCCTCCTCCCATAGTTTGGCTATGGTATTCTACCCATTTGTTATGACTGCAGATGCATCCTTGAAGGACATAGTACAGTTTTGTACCTACCATAAATTTAGATGTCCGAACAGGATAGCATCTGCAGTCAGGATTACCCACCCTCCTTCCCCTCTGTGGTACTCCTAGGGTATTTACCCTCCTAATAGCTAGCTGGGGGGGAGTCTCTTATGGTGTATTTGTTTGTATATATGTACATACATGCTTATTTTTGTGTTTGCCTTCTACTATTTTGGAAACATTGGCATTTATCCAAAATTTAGCTTTCCTAGAGGGCAACTGGCATCTGGGGCAAGAAACACTGAGGAAAATGGCGTCGGCTGATGCCTTTATACCCGAAGACCAGCAGAGATGATGTCGGGTGAAGTGCGACATCAGCCGAAGCCGGACCCAGACTTTGGAATCCGGCCGACCGAAGGGCTGCCTGACGACAGGACAACCCATTTGTTATGACTGCAGATGCTATCCTGTTTGGACATCTACATTTATGGTAGGTACAAAACTGTACTTTTCCATTTCTTCCTGTCCTCTGCATCTTGCTGTGTCACACCAATCACCTGCATGTTTTCTCTCACCACACCCATAAACCTTATCTTAGGCCTTCCTCTTTTCCTTTTACCTGGCAGCTTCATCTTTAGCATCCTTTTCCCAACATACCCAGCATCCATCCTCAGCACATGTCCAAAGCAACGTAATCTCACCTCTCTGGCTTTGTCTCCAAGCCGTCCAACCTGAGCTAACCCTCTGATATACTGATTCCTAAGCCTGTCCATCCTCATCATACCCCAGTGCAGATCTTAACATCTTTAACTCTGCCACTTCCAGCTCTGACTCCTGCCTTCAATGCCACCATCTTCAACCCATATAACGTAGCTGGTCTCACTACCCTCTTGTAGGGGTTCCCTTTCATTCTTACTGGTACCCGTCTGTCACAAATCACTCCTGACATTCTTCTCCACCCACTTCATCCTGCCTGTACTCTTCTTCACCTTCCTTCCACACTCACCATTACTCTAAAATGTTGATCCCAAGTATTTAAATTCATCCACCTTCACCAACTCCACTCCCTGCATCCTCACCATTCCTCTAGCCATGTCATTTCATCAAAAAAATAAATGTAAATACATAGACTAGTAAATGTACATACATAGAACAGAGCAGCAAATGAACATACACAGAATTATAACGACATGACAGTTAATAAAAACATAACAGTTAAATGAAGAAAACAGTAAATATTAGCTAATTTAAAGATTATAAGAGTCTAGTTACTATCAAATGGAATCAGCTGAGAATAGATATTGAGTAGGAGCCACTAAAGCAATTATAAGATGAAGATGGTTACAAATTATATAGGAATATTGAGAAGGTCCAGGTAAAAGGGAGACAGCGATAGAGATAGTCGTGGAGAGGGGCAGATAGATCGATAGACAGTCAGAGATTGTGAAGAAGTAGCCTGTATTATGACCAGTTACATAAGAGTGGTGACAGGAAGGATCTGGAGGTTCCTTAATTAAACTGTTTTTGAGTATGTTCAGTTCCATTTCATACTTATGGCTTGTATTGTAAAACAGCTCTGTCTTGCAGTAAACTTTTTTTTTAGGGTGGTGTTGATACAGATTTGGATTATGTTTTTCAGCATCATTCAGTGGACCTAGAGTCCTTTCAGTTCTGTTTTGCCTTGTGTTGCAAACATCAGTTTATCTTCACCGGGACATGTTGCATGCCAATATCTTTTCCTGACTAGTGTACTTCTCCAAAGCACCTTAATAAGGAGGCAGTTATCTTTGTAAATCCTTATAATCACCTTCTTGGAATGAATTTTTGGCTGATTGCACAATCTTTTTTAAATCTTTCCTTGGTAAAAGGTTCAGTTTTGCTGCAGTGTCCAGTTTTACTGATAACTGTAACGACGTAAACATCTACATAGACCATTCATTCTTCCATACTGTTTTTCTTGTGTTAATGTCTCCATGAACAAAAGTTCATCTTCTTCACTTCCACCAAACACATGGCTTTTCTCTGTGGTCTGTATTTTTCAAACTCAATTTTTATTAATTGATTTTGCTCACCGCTATTGTAAACTTTGCTATAACTATAAGCATAATATGATTTGTGTACTTGTGTCTATCTTCCTATTTGTTGAAACTTTTCATACAGTCTTTTCCTTTGAATTTATTTTTAATATCATTTACTTATGTAGGCATATGCAAAGTATATCCTGCTTCTGTTTAACTGTCACTGTCAGTCACCATCAAAGTATTTGTGCCACATTTTGATGTTTTCTGATGCCTAATAAATTTTAAATGTGCTTTCTGAAGTCAAAGCTGCTTGTCTGAGCAAAAACATTTTCAGTCATTGATAATATACCACCATAGCAATGTATTTCCATATCACAGAATCAGATAATACACAAAAAAGTAAGACTGGCTTTTTAATCTCATATATATATAATCTCAGAATGCTCACCATATTTTGCTGTTTTGTAAAACGCACCTCTCTTAAGTCTCATTTTTGGAGGGAATACAGCCATCACAGCTGTAAAAAAGAAGTTATATACTCACCATAACGTTCCGTCTGTGTTGTCCATTTTCATTCTTCCTCAACAGTTGGGTTCAGATCTGACCCTTGCATCCAACTTAGCCATTTTTTATAGCTCATGGCCACTAGAACTCTTGAGCTCCTCCTTACCCATAATGCTCTGTCTCCTAGCATACCTAGATCTTTTTTGCTGGCTTATAGTTTAAGATGAAAGATTTTCATAGTAACAAGAGGAACCAGTACCTGGAGCTCAACCAAAGGACATTGGTCCTTTATAACCTTCTCATTCCTCCAGAAGTTAATAGCCAAAAATGTAGAGGGTTGGTGGGAGGGGAGGTGAGGAAGAATGAACATGGACAACATAGATTGAACCTTATGGTGAGTACATAACTTTATCTGATGTTGTCAGTTTTCATTCATTCCTCAACAATTGGGACTGAGTCCCCAGCTACCTGAATTCCTGAGAGAACTCTAAGGAAGGATATTCCCAAGTACTGTTGAGCCAAAGGCTGCTTTTCCCCTTAAGACCAGATCCAGTTTGTAATGAGTAATGAAGGTATAAGAATTAGCTCAAGTAGCATCCACACATGTATTGTCCATGGAAGAACTGGATAAAAATACTGATGATGTTGCCATGGATCTGGTTCAATGAGCTTTCAAATGTTTTGGCAAAGAAAAAGCCAAATTTGTTATAGATAAAGGAAATGCAATCAGTCAGCCATTTGGCTAAAGTTACTTTTGCAACTGGTTTGCCTAATTTTGATTCCACAAAAGAAACAAACGATCTGTTTTTCTGAAATGCTTTGTTCTATGCAAATAGAAACATAACTGTCTGTGAACGTCCTACAAATGAAACAAATTCACCTTTGTGTGTGACTTTTGGAAAGAAAACTGGAAGACTAATGGATTGATTCATGCTGGAGTATGACACCACTTTAGGAAGAAAGGAAGCATTTTTTCGTAGTGCTAATCTGTCTGTTTGGAATATTAAATAAGGAGTCTTAGGAGGCAAGGCTTGATGTTCAGAAAGTCATCAAACAGATGTTATAGCTACCAAGAAGATAGTTTTCCATGTTAAAAACTTTAGTTCATATTTCGCTGCTGGTTCAAAGGGAGATTAAGTCAAAACATGTAGCGCTAAATTTAAATCCTGTGGTGGAGTTGGGTCTTTAAAAGGTGGTCTCAGAAAAAGGGTACCCCTTATAAATCCTTTGCAAAGTTTTGAGGAAACTAAGATAAAGCTGTCAATTCCTATATTAAAATAAGAAATGGCAGCTAGTTGTACTTTAACAGTTGATAAACTAGCCTTTTCATTAAAGATTGAAGTCAGGAACTCAAGAACATTATGTATTGGTGCTGAGAAAGGGTCATTTTCTTTTTGCTGTACCCAAAACACAAATCTCTGCCATTTACTTCTGTAAATCTTTCTAGTTGAAGCTTTATGGGAAGATAAAAGTATATGACAGGGGAGGAGAGTCTGGGTTGTCTGGCTATCAGTGGAAGTGAATAAACCATGCAGTCAGCTTTAGGCCTGAAGTGTCCGGGTGAATCATGTCTGTCAGGTGAAACAAGAGCTCTGGAATTAGATCCTGAATCCATGGCAGATGAATTAGATGAGGCTAAAGAAAGGGGAACCAAATCATATAAGGCCAATAAGAGCAGTGAGGATGACTTTGCTCTTCAGTCGAGATGTTTTCTGGAGAAATTTGAGGATTAAGGGGGTTGGTGGATATGCACAGAGGAGACTGTGGAGCCAATTGTGGAGGAGAGCTGGGGCATCAAGGCAAAGAACCTACTTCACTTGTTGTTGAAGGGAGATGCAAAGAGGTCGTAGCAAGGTTGGCCCTACTGATGGAATATCTTTTCCACAACTCTCATGTTGAGAGACCAATTGTGAGGTAACAAAATGGACCTGCTCATTTTGTCTGCTATTACGCTGGATTTTCCCGGAATGTGCATTGCTACCAGAAATTGTTTAGAAGAGATCACCCTTGGATGAGATCTCAGAGCTTCTTGACCCAAAGGATGAGATCTGGTCTCTCCTTATTTGTTGATGTAGCATACCACTGACATAGTGTCCAATTGAATTGCAGTAGGTCCGGAGAGGAGAAGGTCTTGAAAGGCTTATAGTGCTAGGAGAACTTCTATCATTATTAGGACACTGATGTTGGCCTCTTCAGGGATCCATGTGCCTTGGACTGCCATTCCCAAGAAGTGCCCCCCACACACACACACACACACACACACACACTTATCTGGGAAGTGTCCATGGTCACTATGGCTTTAGGCTGGGGTGAATAAAGGGACGGCCTTGTAATATCTGATCTAAATGCATCCACCACAATAAGTAATTTTTGCATGCCTGAGTTATTCTGATCTAGGTGGGAAAATGTTGGTGTAGAATAGACCACTGATTTGCTTGGGTCCATTGAAAAATTCTCATATGATATCTTGCTAATGGTACTAGAACTATTGCAGCTGACATTGACCCCCAAGGCTTGCAAAATTCTGAATTATCTTTCTGAGTTGAAATTGAAGAGTTTGAACTCTTGGTAAAGGAAGGGAAGTTTTTACTGATACTGTAGTGAGCAAAGTCCCTATAAACTCTAGTGTCTGAACTGGTTTTAGGTGTGATTTGTCACGATTGATGGTAATCCCTAGATAAAAGCAAATTTGGAGTGAATAGTCTTGAGCTTTTATCAGATGATGTCTGGTCATAATGGTTATGAGCCAGTCATCCAAATATGGAAACAAACAGAATCCCTGCAGTCTCAAGTGAGCTGCTACTGCTGCCATGCATTTGTTAGAACACCCTGGTGGCTGTGGTGAGGCCAAAGGGCATAACTCTAAACTGGTAATGACTGGCTCCCAGCCGGAAATGTAGGTATCTGACGGATTGCCTGTTCATTTTTATGTGATGGTACACATCTTGAAGATCTGTTGAGCACATCCAGTCTTAGTTGTGCAGGAAAGGCAAAATGGACTGAAGCATGACCATCCAGAAGCTTGTATACTAAACTGATTTGTTCAGATTGCTGAGATCCAAAATTGGTCTCCAGTCCCCTGTTTTCTTTGGCACTAAAAAGAATCTTGAGTAAGTTCTGGATTCTGTCTGGCCTGGGGGACCTCTTGGATTACTCTTTTTTTTTTCTAGCAGCCTTTTTATTTGTAGAGCTGCTGCTTTCCTTTGGGTTGAACATTGGCAATTTTGTTTACTGTTAAAGGAGGGGAAAGAAAAAGGGAATTGTATAACCACTGGAAATAATCCTCTGCACCCATATATCTTTAATGTCTAGCCAGTCTCTCTGATGTAGGGATAGATGACCTCTGACTGCATCCAGATGTGGACAATCAGGCCTCCTTTTAGGAGCACTGATAGGGCCTGTCAGAAAAATAATCTCTGGACCTCTAGTTCTGTGGGTCTCCTCTGCTGTGCAGATGCTATCTTCCATTTGAGTTCCTCTCTCTGCCCCATGAGGAACCATCTCCACGTGGATCTTGGAAAGGACCCTGAACCACATCTTTTGACAACCTCATTGATTCCTAGAGAAGGCTCTTTGAGGGATTGAAAAATATATGCCCACTGTAGGGGTAGTCTTTCCATCTTGCTCACACCTGGAGAGTGTGTCCTTCATCTTAGGTCCAAACAACGAACTGATGCCAAAAGGTGCATTTACGAACAAGGACTTGAAGGGCTTCACAAAATCACACAAGCACATCCAGGTATGCCTCATAATGGAAATGCTTGAACCTGTCCCCCCTTAAGGTACCTTCACCTGCATGTGAAATGAGCCTCATGCACAAATTTGTGATCAACTGTAAGGAAGCCAGCTGTGAAGCAATAGAGCTCTGTGTCTCAGAAGTACTGGTCCCAGAGAGGGATTTGGAGAGTTCCTAAATAATGTCCCTCTGAAACCCGGTGAAATGCACTAGATAATTCATCAACCTGAGTGCAAAGGTTGTTAAAGCATATACACACTTCCCAAACCTGTCCAATGCCCTGGACTCTCTGTTTGGGGGATGGACAGATGAACTCTGTTCCACAAGTTCGTTCTTTGTGTCTGCTGCTACAACTATGGCATCCATGTCCCAAAATTATCTTCCTTTTGGTAGTGCCAGCATCCTGTCTGGTCTTTTGGGGTGCAGTTCAACAGTATCGGGTTCCTTCCAAGCCTGCCTAGAGATCAAATTAGTGAGCTCATCAGTGGGTGAAGTCACCTAGGAGGTAGATGGGCCAGACCCAAAGGCTTCCAGGAATTCCACTTCTTCTTGAGAAGGTTTATCTGTACACCAACCACCCCTTTGTTTGAGGATCGCTAGAATGCCTCCAAAGGAGATGCCATCAGGTGGTGATCTTGGGGACCCTTTCCCCTCATCAAAATCAATATCTTCAGTGACCAACTCTTGAGGAGAGTCTAAGGATCTCCTCTTGCACTTTTTCTTCCAAGGGATTTCTTCTGTGGGGTGTTTCATAGACATATCAGAAGAAATATGAATATCCTGCTGGCTGGCCTGGTGACTTTTGGCAGGCTGTCCCTGTGGAGTAGAATGAAGAGGCTCAAGTCACAGCAATATATGGGATCCAGAAGGGAGATACAAAGGGGGTGTAACCATCCATCCTCCAGAAGCAGAGAACACTTTCTCTGCCACCTCAAAGGCAGATCACTCTGGGAAGAAAGAGGCTGATGGAGCCAAGAAGACATGCTTCTAGACCATTGGTTTCCTCTGACCCAAAGGCAGTCCACCCAAGGCAACTTTGGAGTCAACTTTAACACCTTGTACCCGACAATGGCACTTCAGCTGTAAGAGTCATCTGGCTCTGATGTGCTCAGAACTTGTGCATCCAAAGAATGTATCAGAGTTGAAGATACCATAATATTTGGATATGACACAGACAGTCCTGGAAGGCTCGCATCTGAGGGCTCCGAAACCACTAGTCAGATCAGAGAAGAGGCCAAAATGGGCGATGTAGTACTCAAGAAGGCCTTCTGACCTGAAGGGGTAGGAGCCTGGAGAACTCCCATTTGAATCTTTGAATCTAACTTAAATAAGAAAGAGAGATATAAAAAAATATATATTTTTTAAAAATGCTACCAATGATGGTATCAAAGGGAAAGGGAGAGAAATGAATACCAACAGTGGTATTAAGAAATACACTTAATCAGTAGTTCCCACATAAATTAGCGTAGCTAGTAACTGTAGCTTAGTCCAGATACAGGTTTTCTACATCTGGGTATGTTTGTGGCAGGTGTTCTATTCTGATCACATTTTCCAAGCCATCATTGATTGGAAGGGGACCTTCTGCACCCCTGTGAGAGAAGTGTGCTGACAGGAGCCTATATATATAGGGTGATTGGTCTAGGGCCTGAAGTAAGCATCTTCATTGGTTCTTTTGAATTTTTTTTTTTTTTTTAATAGGTTTTTAGCTTCTGGTATGTAACCCCCTGTGTGAGCGAGTTTTTGCTTGTTTGCATGTCATGCAGCACCGCACACTACTGTGCAATTGTGTGCCATAGCCAGACAGATAATTGCAACAATTTTTCCCCTGAGATACTTTATGGATGGTGCAGTTGTCGCCTCACAGCAAGAGGTTCCCCGGTTCGATTCTCGACTGGGGTGCCTTCTGTGTGGAGTCTGCATGTCCTCCCTGCATTTGAGCGGGTTTCCTCTGGGTGCTCCAGTTTCCTACCACGTTACAAAAACATGCATTTAGAGCATTTCTCCCTGGGCCTCCACAGAAAATTGGCTTTGTTCCAAGTCAGACTTTCCCAGTAAACAAATGTTAAATAAAATAAATAAATAAAAACACAGCTGTAGTATATTAGTGTAGTCCTCATCTTTAGTATATTTCTGGTCTAAGAAGTATTGCTTGTGAGCTGTGACCTATTAAACCATCTTCCAAAAACACCATCAGAAATCCCCATCTACAGATCACCTATCCTAAATCAGTCCTGAAAGCACACCCTTTGTGATAACAGTTCCTCAGACTTAGCATTATGGACAGATACACTACCATTAATTCTCCTAACAGCCTTGTTGACTTGGGTCTCCTGAGACAGTGTAGCAACTGCCTCATGTACACTGACAAACCTCAACTAATAACTCACTTTAGTACAGAGTGCAAGAGATGTATCTACAGCAAGAATCTTGAATCCCTGCTCTCTTGCACTTAAAACAGTAACACTCATACAACACATCAACATATGTGGAGGTTTTCTCAAAAATACTTACCGAAACACCAGAGACCTCCAAAACAAAAGACTGCTACAGCTAACACAGTTCCCATAGCACTCAAGACACACAGCAACACCAGTGTCTCACCTACCAAGCCCTTAAGGCTTAAAACTCAAAAAACTAATTTTCTTGTCATTAGAGACTTCATAGTGAGACACACAATGTCCCACTCACCAGGTTAGATAAAGAGAAAGTCAAAGTCAGCTGCCTGTGAAGTGCCAAGATTCAAAGACTCGTCAGGTCATGCATGCACTCAGGTCTCTCAGCAACAAGTACCATTATAACTCCATCATAGCTCATGTTGCAGTGAACGACCTAAGATGTAACTCACTGGACTATATGAAGAGAGACATGATTGTGCTCTCCAGGTATGTGTTCCAGGCAAGTATGTCCCTAGCCTTGAACAGCATATTACCCTCACCTAGAATGATGCCATAGTATAAGCAAAAAATGATTGATTTCAATAATTGGCTTAGTTTTTCATGTCATTCAAAGGGGATCCAGTTTCTGTCCTCCTGGGATGACATGGTTGACAAACCTCATTGCTTTGCCAGAAATGGTTTGTAGCTGGCACCACTAGGCTTTTAGCTCTTGGCAAAGGCTCTTGTCTCCCCCAATAGTGCCTCTTTTTAGGAAAAGTCTCAAAAACAAAATTGCCGACATGAAAATTGCCAACCATAACCAAATAAGGTTTATACTGCTAAAGGCTGGGCACTTAAAAAAAAAAACTGCACACCCTGGAAGCACGTCTATCACTGGAGGATGTAGATGTCTGTGCAGTCACAGAAACCTTGTTAAAGGCCTCAGAGAGTACCCCTGCCTTGCAAGGCTACAGTGCCTTCCACACCTTCAGATCGCAAAATGAACGTGTGAGAACCAAAGGAGGCAGTGTTTCTATCTATCTTAGAGATAAATTCACTTCCTGACTAGTTAGACTGGACAATGCCATGGAGTTACTCCATATTCAGATTACTGTGGGTAAGAATCCCATTCAAGTCATGTCTAGTTATAGAGCCCCCTCCATAGATCATGATGCACACAAGGCCTACTTGATCAAACTGGAGTTGATCCAAATATTGCTAAACACTTTGGACATGGGAGATTTCAGTTATCCCACCATCAGCAGGGAAACTCTAGCCCTAAGTCACTAGCACAAAAGTTCCTTGATCTTAAACTGTTCAAACCCCAACAAGAGGAACAAGCATACTAGATCTGGACCTCACTAACATGACAAACACATGCATCGCTGCAGCTGTTGGACCAGTATTAGTTAAATCTGACCACATATCAGTTGCGTTCGAAATGGCACTAACACTAGAAATCACAAATTGCGAAGTCAGTTTAAACAACTTCACCAAAGCTAACTATACCCTCCTAGAGGAAGGTATAAAGGCATTCCAATCCCCACCTCCAGCTGGAAGTGGTAAATACACCAAAGCTTATACTAAAGCCCTGTACAATCACTTGTGTAAGTGAATAGACTTGGCTGTTTCCAGAGAGAATCAAAGCAGAGCCACAACTAAAAAAAAAAAAAAAGATGCCCTGGTGGATATCCAGCATCAACAAACTGTACAATGAACACAAAAAATCATTGTCTAAGAAAGGTGAGGCCACAACAATGGAAAAGCACCCTCCTCAGCCTCAACAGGCAAATAAGACAACACGTGAAGTCCTGTAAGGGTAGCTTTAAGAAAAACTTAGCAGTCACAGCCAAGGATAATCATAAAGCCTTTTACAGCTACATATGTAGCTTAAAAGGTAGGACCCAAGCATTTGCCGAACTATTGACTAACTGTATCACACACACAGACTGAACCCACAAAGATAGCAAACCTGCTAGAGGACAGATTTGATGAAAATTTCACTCCCTTATCCCCTCCAAACTTATTACATACCTTGCCCCCAACTTCCCCCCACCCTACATATCTGAAGAGCAGGTCATTAAAGCCTTGTCTAAGGCAAAAAAACACAGCCTCTATGGGACCAGACAGCATCCCAGGCTGTCTTTTAAACAAACATGAACTAGCATCACCATTAACTACCCCATTCAATCACAGCCTACCCACTGGCTTTGCTCCTGTGGAATGGAGAACAGCAACAGTTATACCCCTCCACAAAGGTGGCCTAGCAACAGACCCAGGAAATTATAGACCCATAAGTCTAACAAGCCTCATCTGTAAAACTATGGAACATATCATCATGGACATCATAAATAAAGACAAAGGCGAACTCCAAACTCTGGATCTGACCCATTTCTGCTTCATCAAGGGCATATCCTGCCTGTTAAACTTGGTTGATTTCTTCATAAATGTGACCAAGGCCATTGATGCCGGCAAATCTGTGCACACTGCATACCTCGACTTGGCAAAGACCTTTGACATAATCCCACAGTCATGCATTACCGATAAATTTAGCAAACTAAATCTAAACCCCTTTGTAAGAAGGGTTGCCAACTGGCTCACAAACTGGTCACACACTATCAAAGTGGGTGACTCCTCATCAACCAGCAGACCAGTCACCAGTGGGGTGCTACAAGGGTCAGTGCTGGGCCCCCTACGGTTTGGTACATACTTCTCAGATGTTCAAGCCAAAACTAAGGGGCTGTGGCTGACCAAGTTTGTGGATGACTGCAGACTGGGTGCAATTATTGAATCCTCAAATTATGTCACTATACTTCAGGAGGGTCTTGCACAGACCAATGACATCATTCCATTTGGTAGAAACACTGTCCCTTCACACTATCAAATTAACAACAATACCCTATGTATCTACGAAGTGGTAAGAGATCTGGGATCACAAGTAGATGGCGACCTTAACTTTGACCACCATGTATCTACTGTAGTGAGGAAGGCATTCTACGTAGCACACTTGATTACCAAAGGCATCGCCTCTAGAACAAAGAAGGGTATAACCCCTCTATACTCGTCACTAATCAGACCCATAATTGAGTATAATGCCCCTTTCAGTATGTACTGTACAAAGCACTTGCAGCAATTGGAGAGACCTCAGATGTTTCTAACTAGGAAGATCAAGTGACTCCAGCACGTGCCTTACATAGACCAACTAAAGTACCTCTCAGTATTCTTAGTATAGTATTGACTTCTTAGGGGAGACTTATGCCTGGTTTACAGAGCAATCTCCAACTCATACCTAATGAATTTGCTTCACATCTGGAAATCAAACAGGACTAGAGCTACCCATTCCAGGGACCTAAATATGGCCTGTGACTTGAATAGGACATGCTGGAGGGGCAGATTTGTCTCCCAGCAACTGCCGCATCTTTGGAATACACTGCCAATTCATGTGAAGCAGAGCACCTCTATGACACTGTTCAAGAGGAACCTGGATGTTTGGATGGGACACCGTAAATTCTTACCGTGGTTAGTGCCCACAATCCTCCTGGACATGGGCATTAATAAATACAGTCATGGTTATTGACTACAGTATCTATGGTATTACATTGGGATGAAATGACCTCCGGGTTACCTATTAACTTTATATAGTCCTAGTATCAGTAGTGAGGATATAGGTGTGTGTGTGTGTGTGTGTGTGTGTGTGTGTGTGTGTGTGTGTGTGTGTGTGTGTGTGTGTGTGTGTGTGTATATGTATATGTATATATAGAAAGAAAAAAGTAAGCAACTTTAGATAAGCAGCTAAGCAGTTCGCTTAACTGACTGACTTTGCCAGTGCTTGAGAGCTCAGAGTGACTACGTCCAAATGTGAAAATGGCAAACGAGATCTGAGGTATGTTAGAGGACAGAGCATTATGAGTAAGGGAGGAGCTTGCGGATTCTGGTTGCCATGAGCTGTAAAAAAAGAAAATAGCCGAATTGGATCCGAGGGTCAGATCCAAACCCAATTGTTGATGAATGAATGACAGTTGACAATATAAGATCCTATTATTCTTCAGCAAAAATAAATCTGTTGTAGAAATCTAGTGTGCATTGATCACCATTTTAAGCAACAGTACAGTTCATTGGTAGTCATTTTTCCTTCCCCAGTCTGCACCAACAGTAATGCTCAGAGCACTGCTTGAAAGCTTTTCAGTTCTCATAGTGATTTCCATTCATTTTTAACTTGTCTTTTAGTTGAGTAACTTTCAAATTTTGACTCACTACTGTTTCCGTTTCTTTATCGTTTACTCCTGGTACAGGGTATTGAAGAGACATATAACACTTCATCCCCACCAAGCACTGTTAAGTTTTCTAGCCCTATGTGTATACTTTATGTCATGTAGAGTCACACTATACATTGTGATACTGCACTCTAGTGGCATGTATAAATTAAAATAAATAGGAAAGGTTATATTCTGCTATTCTCAGTTTCTTACAAGAAAGAAAATGAGTAGTTCTTAATTTAGTTCAGCCCAAATTCTAAGAGTAATAGATCCATCAAATTCATCACATACCTTGTACGCTGCTAATAAGTCTGAAACAAGATTCAGAATCACAACAGCTACTTTATCTGTTCTTGGTGTTGGAGTAAAGACATTAGTGTCTCTCATAAGGCTACTTATAATTTTCTTTAAAAAGATATTGGTAGCATTCAGGTATGACATAGGCAGCAAATTTCTGAGACTGTGGGCTATGACAACAACTTGCAGTACCTCACACATTATTCATCAGTACATCATTGCTAGTGCAGGAATGGCAAAATCTGTCTATTTCTAGAACATACAGAAATAAAGTCCTCGACTCTGGATGAAGTAACCAGCGATAATAAAGAAGAAGCAATAAATAAAATAAAACTCGCTGGATACACACGGCACGTAACTCTTTAGTTAGAAAACAATATGAGTGTTTTCGCAGAGTCCTCTCTGCTTCATCAGACAAATTATAGCAGTTAAAACTTCATTTAAATAGTGATGCATCATGGTGTCAACCAATCAATTCCATGTTAAAATCAATACACCAAATAATAATAATTAAGGTATAAAAATATACATATATATAAAAAATAGATATAAAAACAGAGAGGCTGTGTAGAATGTGAGGTACATTTCTAAAATTTTCTAGTTACAATATTAAAAGCTATATAAAAAAGCATAAAAAATACTAAATAACTAAAGCATCAGTGCTTCAAGGCCCTGTTTCTAAGAAATGGTTTTAAAGAAATCTTGGAGTTTATGCCAGGTGGTCTGTCTGTCTGGAATTTAATAATCCATTCTTGTTCCAAAGCTTCAGTATTGTTAGTAATATTTCCACTTCTTTTATTTCTATGGACAATATGGAGAACCAGGAACTTAAAAGTGTGTGTGTTCCCTACTTGCATCACATGCATTGCTAATGCATTGCTTTCTTTTTGGTTTCTAATATCTCTGACCTGATAAACACTTTGTTTACCCAAATCTCATCTCACGTTATCACATTCATTTTGTTTACATCAATATAGCATAGGCTTCCATTCCTTTCACATTTGCCCCTGTGATTTTTAAATTGTATGAGTTTTTTTCCCTGTTTTTAAGTCATTTTGCAGAACATCTAAAGTATCAGTGTAGTTGAAAATATGGTACTTGTAGAAAAGTTTTATGCATTTAGTTGTTACTCACTTGCACGGTCCAGGACATTGAGGACATTAAAGGACAGAATACATCATTTGATAAAGGCAACAGTAGTACTATGCAGATTGAAACAACAGTATTATGTCATGTCAGCAAAAGAAAGTGAGATGCTTGCAAGAAACTGCCTAATGCACTCCAAGCCAAGTGCAGGATCTATCAACTCATACAACAGTGACTGTTGACACCTGCTATGGAGTTCCCCTGTGGTTGCTGTTGTGTGAGTGTCAAGTTAGTACATGCAAATTAAGGGATGTGAGGGGCAATAGATACTTAAATTGCAATAGTACACACCTTAAAACTTTGAAAAAGTATATAGTTAAAAGGCAGCTGGTTAGGAAAGCTGATGAAGATTTTTTTTTTAAATCAGATTGCATTTCCATCATGTTTAATGCATTTTCCCTAGTACAAAAATATGCTTACCTGGTAGTACAATACATCTTTGTGCTTGTGATCACCGACTTGCAATAAAATGAAACATTTTAATCCACTCAAAGCTAAAATAAGTGTAAAATTCACATGATACATCCAAGTCCAGAGTGAACATCCTGATGTTCATTCTTTTTCCAGGTGCGCATTCATTGCATATTAGTGATGCTGGTTTGGGGACTTATGGCAACTAGTGATCATTTCCATGAATGAAAGCTCTAGCATTATTATTTTGTTCTATGAGTTTTTGGTTTTTTTTTCTTGAAGCAGATGTGTGCATTTGTAAGGGGGAAAGTATTGATTGGCAAGCAATTGTAAATCAGCTAGTTTCTTTTTTTAAAACAAATTGCTTACTAATTCATGCATCAGCTAATCTGTAATTCTCTATGTGAATGATGTCATTACATCCAAGCAGGGCTACTGACTTGGACAAGACACTCATGGCTGCTTTAGTGCTTAAATTAAAAATGGTTCATTTTATTACAAGTAGGTGAGTGCAAACACTAAACATGATATTTTATGACATCAAGGACAAGTACAATGTATAAATCACATAGACTGGTGGAGCAAACACCCACTGATGATAATAAGAGAGATTTTGGATTATCTGTGTTGTTGAAATCTTCAGTAGATGAATCTAGTATAAGAATGCTGGTTAAAAATAACTGGAAAATTCTGAAGAGGTATCTAGAAACCGTTAGGAAAATTGGTTATCTACCTATTTTTGTCAGAAAAAAATCCAGAAAATAATCTTAAAAGATTTATTTCAGAATATGTTAAATTATTTGTCAGGACATCTGCAGTGAAAGCTAGGGGTTTGTAAAGAACATATCAAGATTCTAGATATTGCAAGTTTGCAAGTTTGTCAACTGTGGAGTGTCAGAACTCAAAAGGACATAAGGTCATTCTCCCATTATGATTACTATTATTCTGATATTTTAAGTGCTGCAAGTAATGACTTGTCGACATATGAAACAAATGAATAAATAAAAACAATGCTTATGATATGCTGAGTAAGATTTTCATTTAATTTGCATTTTTTGTCCTGCAAAAGAGATCCGTAACTTCAGTTTGAAACATCTGTTATTAAAATTATCTAATGATGATTGTTCCTGAATTAGACTGAATTGTAGACTCATCCAGTTTAACTCTTTGTACAGAGGAGGTATTAATGAGCAATAATTATAAATAGCCTTCAGTCTAATCCCAACAATTTTTGAAGTGTCACTCAGGTCATATCAAATGTTATTCTTGTGCCTATAACAAGACACTTTACAGCTGAATCACATAAGACCCTGAGTGATGTATCAAGTGGCCAGTTAAAGGAGCCCAAACTATTCATTACAGCAGAAACCCTTATAGTGGTCAAATGTAGTAGAATGTATAGTAAAATTAACAGGTCTAAGAACCAGTTTAAGCAGCTGGTTGATGGGCTTTCAGAATCTGGCATGCCAGTCTGTTCTACAAGTGCAAGGTTTCACATCACAATGACTGTAGGCCAGAAGTATCCAACTTCAGCCTGTGAAGCAGTCCACTATTAGATGAGCGGACTCGCTCAACTGACCTGTGTAGAGCCAACGCTTATTTCAGGTAAATTTGATCACCGGCCCATATTATGCAGGGCTAAATAAATGAATATTGCCTTGTACTTACTGAGGTCACTGGATGCCACTACAGATTCTGAAGAACAGATTCCACACTTGTTTTCCAGTTATTCATCTAATTGCAGGATTATACACAGCTAATGATGCTTGAAATCCATACAAGTTAATCCTGATACATGGCATCATATTAACCTAAATCGGTGAAAATTAGTGCAGAATGCCCAGTGGAAAGTACTTCTAGAGCCACACATTCTTCAGATGGCTATATAATATAATGTAATATATTAATAATATATTTTATATTATATTATATTATATTATGTTATATACAATGACTGGCCATTAACATTCAAAAAGTAGCATGCTGATTGGTCAGCCCAATCAGTGTACCCGTTGTAAATCCGAGCATATACCAATGGAGAAAGGTTCGGTTGCCCGGACTTTCTTCCATTAATATATGCCATAAAAATTCCACTTAAAAAAAATAATAAATAAACTTACAAAACCAGAGACTTGAAACCAATGAGAGAGATGGGGCAGACAAAAATAAAAGGATAATCAGGTACGTTATGCAAAACTAGAGAAACTTACCTGATTATCCTTTGATTTTCTGTGTCCTGTCTCTCCTGTACCTTCAGTGTCTCCCAGTATCTTTTTTTTTTAATTAAAAACAAACAAAACAAAAAAGCAATGGAGATCTTCCTTTCTCCATTGCATCTTATAAACAGCATCCATCACACAGCACTGATGTACTGCGCAAGCATGGGAATGAAAGTCTCATACACCTGTGCTTTACATCAAAAAAAGCAGCGGGATAGGATATCTGAGGAAAGTAGAACACCATGGAGCCGTAATACAGACATTTAGGAAAAATAAGTAATTATTTTCTTAAATAATATCATTGTATAATAGCAATGACCGACTCTGTGGTGTGGAACATTGTAGATTTACCCATGGTTGGCTTTGTTTAATCACTCTGGCTTCACCCTTACAATTAAACCTCATCAGCCATGGGTAAATCTTAATATACCATACCCACGTTGTTGATTATTGCTATAATATTTATTGTTTTATTTTATTTCTTACGAAGGTAAGCCCACTAGATTTAAGGGACCTTTTTTAGGGATGACCCAACGGATCACTGTCTTAATAAGTAACTTGCTCAAACTCATAAAATAGCTAAATGAAGGCGGAGGGAAACAAATCCTGTCCTTAATAGTTTTAAACTTCAATAAACCCTTGGACATGCATGTTATATTAGACCCAAGATATGATTCAAAAGTCTCAAAATGCAGCACTTCCTCGAATGGAGGGTAGAACAGAGCATTATCAGCATAGCTTTGATAAAATAACTTTCGGAAATTGTCTCCCAGATGAAGCAAAGATTGCTTAAAAAACAATAACCTCACTGTGGAACCCTGCACAGCAGAGAGTAGCTGTCAGAGTAATACATTCCTTGGACCTCTGTGTTTGAGTGCCTTGAAAAGTACAAAGCAAATCAATTGGGGACCATAGAAGAAAGGTCACAGCAGAAGTAAAGATGTTGCAACATGATACAGTGATCCGTGGGATCAGGTGCAGTGTAGAAATAAACAAGATGAAGACAGAAATGATGTCTCACTAATAGGAGGTTGTTAAAGACCCTGAGAAGGGTAGGCCCCCTGTTATGAATAGTCCTCAAGCCTGACTAAATAGAGTGAAGAGGTCACAAGATTTTAAAACTGATTCAGGCTATATGAAAACAACTTTAATTATAATTGTTAAGGCCTTCTTCAAATATGTTGGAGGTATTGCTTCTTTCTGAAGATAACTGCATTGAGGCCACCAGCTAAGAAAAATGTACTCTAGATGACATATAATTAAGAGTGCATGTACAATGTAAGCCAGAAATCAAATTCATGACCACTTAATAGTCAACCTAATGAAACTTGTACCATGCCTACATTATCATAATCAGTGTTAAGCCCTATGGGTGTGTTATAGAAAATCCCCAAGAAAAAAAGTCAGCCTTTTCTTCAAAGAATTGGCTAGCTGCCTCACAGTCTAAGGATAAAAAAAACTTTCCAGTTGAATAAATACACTATACTGTGCAGTGTTTCCTGAATATGATAAAATATATTGGGCTGATTGAATGCAGCTTGGTGAACTGACTTGCACAAAGTCACACATTAAGTAGATTGGAGACTTAGGGACTCAAACCCAGGACAACAGGAAGAAGCTCAAGCCTTAACTGTCTGCATTTGTATGGAAAGTTTGACTAATGCATAGCAGAATGTTTGTCCAGTATTAGTCTTCATTCAGATATCATGATCATATCAGGGTAAGTGTTTCTCATAGGAACAGGGGATGCATGTAATACAAACAAAAGCTTCAGATCATTAGTGATACCCGTCTTATCAGCTACCAACACCTGCTCAGGATAATGTATTCTGAGCCTAAGGAACAGCTAGCCTAGCAAAGGCTTTCAGATCATTCTAGACTAGTTTTATATTGTTTCAACTGTTAAGTTTAGTACTGGATAAACTTACTAGTGAAATTTCTTTATATTGTTTCACCTGATCAGCTTAGTATTGTATAAACTTGCTAATGGGAGCTTGAATTTTAAACTGGATAGTGTGTGGATCAGATCAAAAAACTCATTTTACCAACTGTGTCTTAATGATGTAAGGATGTTGCACTTTCAAATAGGATTTCTTTTAAATGGGGGCAGCCTTTGCCCCTAGTTATGCAAATGTATTTATGGGATTTTTCGAGGATAAATACATATATACTAATGCATTTTTTGAGAAATATGTACAGATGTACTATCGTTATATTGATGATTTAGTGTTTATATGTAAAGGGGGACAATCAGAAGTTGGCAATTTTTTAACTGAAATACAGAATAATTCAATGAATATTAAATTTGATGGGCTACAGATGGGCCAAGAAGTGCAATATTTAGATATTTCTATTATGGGAAAAGAAGAACAAAAAATAGAGTATCAAATACACAGGAAATTTCAGGGAAGTGGTTCTGTATTACATGGTAGCAGCCATCATCCCTTGCATATTATGAAAGCTATTCCCTACACAGAACTAAATAGGGTAAACAGATTGTGCAGTAATGCTATAGTTAAGGAGAAGGAACTTATGGCAACTTGTAATAAATTTATACAAAGGGGTTACAATCAATATAACATAAATCAGAGTTTGGATAAAGTTAAAAAATGTGGAAGGTATTATCCTGGGGGGGCATGGAATACAACACAGGATAATAAGGAGAATGTATATTTTGTTTCTACTTTTTCTATAGCTTCTAATAGTGTTAAAAATTATGTTTTAAATAGTTGGAAGCTATTGCAAAAGGAAGTAGAGTGTTTAAAAAACAAAAATATAGTTTTTTCATACCGTAGGGGCAGAAATATACAAGATTTTTTGATACATAGCAGGTTTAAAATGGTATATCAACCAATGTTGTCACAGGTCAAGGAATATGGAACAAAGAAATGTGGGAAATGTACTATTTGTAAGTTTATTGTAAAACAATTTCATCAGATTAATAATACTGCATTTGAAATAAAGGGAAACTATGATTGTAATTCCATGGCAGTAATATATGGAATTGAGTGTGGCTGTAAAAAGTTTTATGTCGGGGAGACGAAAAGAACACTGGCATGTAGGATAAAGGAACATGTAAGGGACATTTTAAAAAATAAGGAGACCAGCCCTTTGGCAGGGCATTTTTTGAAGTATCATGAGGGAAAGGTGGAAAATTTAAAGGTGTCAGTATTAGATAGTATTGAGAATTTGAAGTATTTGAATGAAAAATCTATAAAACAAATACTTAGGAAGAAGGAATTATATTTTATATTAAAATTTAATACGCTCAAACCAAATGGTTTGAATAGCGATTGTTCATGGAAAAGTTTGCTGTAATGCATGTCTGTTAGAAACATAGCATTTCACTGCAATTTTATTTGTTCTGTTTTTTTAAGAAAATGTATGAATAAGTCGATTGAATAATTGTATATAATTAGTGTGTGATAGTAGGTGTATAAAAGAATGGTTAATTGTGTGGTTCAGGGAATTATCTACTCTGAAAAGGCTTTTTGCCGAGGCGCTAGAGAAGAGAATAGAAGTGTGTTTTTTCGTGCTATTGAATGAAACTATAACCTTTGGATTAAACCTTTTATAAAATTGCAACGGAGTCTTCTTTCGTGTGGTATTACAACAAGGATTTCTTTTAAGACAGGTTCAAAAAATACTTAGAGATCCCATTTAATTGAGACACAGGTGTTGCAGTTTTGCAACTCACCATAACTGTACTTCACGTTCAACATTTTAAAACAAAACAAACGCCAGCAATTTAAGGTTAGTTAAGATGAGGAAAAAATATAAGAAAACAACACAACTAAACCACCATAGGAAGGTGCATATCAAAAACAATGCAAATTAAAACGTTAAAACTTTAATCGAGATGTATTAAAATTCTTTAAAGTGGACAATGAGCACTTTTGGCTCCTGCCTTCTTCAGATCACATGCATTAAATCCACTTCCTCATTTAATTTTAATACATTGATTAAAGTTTTAACGTTTTAATTTGCATTGTTTTTGATACGCACCTTCCTATGGTGGTTTAGTTGTGTTTTTTCTGATACTATCACTTTCAATATTTGTATAACTTCTGATTTAAAATGTGGTTCATTTTGCCAAACACTTAGTTAATTCTTCTTTGGGAAGCTGCTTTTGCTTGACATTGAACCTTTCTTTTTGTTCTTGTTGCACCCAAGTACTGCAAATGTGGTCCCGGGACTGATGATATTTTTATTAAGGATTTTGCCTTTTCCCCATAGTTGCAACCATGGAGTTCCTATTCTTTTTTGAGCTTTCTTTTCCCCTGCTGCTAGATGATCATTTGTCCCTTCTTGGCCCCTCTGGCTTATTCATCCTCCTTCACCAAGGTGAGATTCAGTTGAGAGAAGTCATCATTGTTGGGCTGCTAATGCCCCATGCATACCCACTGAGTGGTCTCCAGGAGGAACGTCAATTGTTTTAGCACAAGACTGTCACTTACAGAAGTTATGTAAACCCACAAATGGCTGCAGAAACTAGAATTAGAAAATCCTTTAAGTTCTTCCAGCCTCTGCTAGGGAAATTGGTGAACATTGTGTGCTGTGGGCACGCACCTTCCTTCCCCCAACAAAGAGAGTTGAGAAGGTACAGCCCCTTCACCCCCCCTCCAGTTCCAGTAGGCACCTGATCTGCTAATTAACAGATGTCACCTGGATCATAGTTGTGACGTTATCCCTCTGTAAAAAGTGGAACCGAATTAACTTAATATACTTAGCTAAGAGAATGAAACCCCTAACATTGGAAGGCTATAGGTGGAATTGTCTGTCTTCATTAATACCTTTTTTGTTTCAGTTTGGCTCGTCATTTGTAGTTTTTGCTTTTGCTGATTTAATTTTGCTCTCTTTTGTATTTTTGAATCCTTTTAATTGACATTAATTCCTCAGTGGCCATATCATTTCTAGGATCAAATCTAATGCATTTCCTTTACATTACATGCCAGTGAAGGCAGCCTGGGTAAATGTAGATCTCAGCACAGTTGACATGATTTATTTAGTAAGAGGTTCCAATTCATCAGCTCAGATATGTGTTCCCAAAAAACTAACTAATGACAAGAAGCTGATGAGGAAATTATAGAACTCTTAAAGAAATAACCTCATGCTGTATGACAGATGATTAATAACTGAAAACCTTCAGTTTGTTTCTGTTGCCAGTAGGCCTTCAATGTGGTAGTATCATAACCCAAAGGGTGGACCACTTCAAATGAAGATCTAAAGCAGAAGACCATTCCTCAAAACCATTATATTACTCTGCCTAGGACAGTAGATAAAGGAGATCCAGAATAGAACAAATGTGGCCAAGTGAGGCTTAAGTGAACATCCAGCTAGGTCTCTATTATAAATGCAAATTTGCTGTTTAATAGCAAATAAGAAATACCTTTATTTTTGCAAACTGATTAATCATTAGTATACATTATTTTGTGTGTGTGTGTGTGTGTGTGTGTGTGTGTGTGTGTGTGTGTGAGACCAGTGCCACACTAGCATTAAAGGTTCCACAAAGCAGCCGCTGTTAGCAAGAGATCTTCTTGGTATCATGGTAAGGAAACACAAACACATCTGAATGAGATTTCACCCCAGGGTGATACCATGTTATCATAAGAAGGGTGGGGTCAACACCACTCAGGATACTATTTCATAAGATTAGGTCAACACAAAGGGTATTGTCCACATGACTGCCAGTTAGTGTCTTGCCGATGTATGCATGTCAAAGGGGAAGTTGATGACAACTCCCAGCTTACAATTATCCACAAATGTTATTAACCATAGATTCTTATTTGACAAGAAGAGATCTGAGAATTAGATACCAAACAGCAGATATCCCAGTTCATATCCCAGCAGAAGTCCACCAATCAATTCATACTCTGAAGATGCACCCCAGCTGTATGAATTTTGTATCTTACCCATTTGGCTGTCATCCTAGCCACATATGGGTCAGTTTAGAACTCTTTCAGCTTGTTTTATTATATTTCCATGTGATATGATTAGAATGCCGTGGCAAGGTATGGGCAGTTGGTACAAGGTCTACAGCATGAGTAACCCTCTCAAAGAGGTTTATGAGATTCATCTACCCAAATCTGATAAGTTTTTGATATCATAGTTAATTAGGATATGTTCCATGGCTTTGCATATAATACTTGTTAGACTGATTGGTCTGGAATTCCTGTGGTCTGTAGTGGGACCACCCCTGTGGAACAGCATCACAACAGCTGTTTGCCACTCATGTAGGACAAAGCCATTTGCTAAGCTGAGGTTGAAGAAGATGAGGAGTGGATCACCCAATGTTTTCTTAGTGCTAATAGGTAAGAAACTAGTATGTTGTCAAATGCCACAGGTAACATGTTCTTAATTTTGGAAAGTACATTCAGTACAAGCTGTTTCAAGATGGTTGATGACTTAATTCCATCAGGGATAAGTGTGTTAAGAATAAAAGTCTCTGGAGTGAATTTGGCAGTTAATATATTTGCCAGTATGTTGACAATATCCACTGGATTAGAGTATTTAGTACCATTTTGAATAAGCAATGTTGGGTGGTGGTTTTTATTTTTCTGACATAACTAAAGAAGGATTCACATTTGTCTTTTGTTTCTGTAGCTAGTCTGTGTTCATTGCATGCCTTTGTTCTTACATTGTTTTTTTTTTTTATTTCTTATCTCTTTGTTTGATGTTTTTAATCTGAGGGTCATGTGTTCCACTGTAATGATTTATGAGTTTCTTCATTTTATTAGATTGTTTATTAAGGCTTGTTGGCCATTACACTAGTTTACTTTTAGACCACCCCATTTGTTTAGATCTAGTTAGGACTGCCAGTTTAACATATTATTCCAAATGTGAATAGAATGTTCTACATAACTCACAACTCTTTGGAGTATCAACACTATAGATAATAATATTATTACACTCAAAACTTTGTCATAGTATTGTGGGAGATTTGTACTTTTGTAGCCCTTAATTCTATCTTGTTTGTTTCTGATAGTTTAGGGATTTTGGTGGAGAAGGTTATTAGTTTGTTGTTTGACTTGAGCGGGATATATTGGGGATGGTAGTTATTATTTTCTCTAGTAAAGTATTTAATAATTTGATCCAGAGTTTTTGTTTATAAAATCAAAGAATGTCTGTTCATATCCTATATTGGTGGTATAGGTCCCCCATTTAATCATTAGATAGTTAAAATCACCCAGGATATTAGCATTCCTACTTATTTGGGAGTTCATTCCTGAATATTTAGGACTATTGTGTAATTTTTTGGAGATATGGAGGGGAATTTAGTAGCATGCTTTAATCTGATTGCTGATCTTATTTAGTGTGATTTCAATCTCTGTAAGCTCCCCTTTAGTGTCTTTAAATATCTGTCTTGCTGTAATGTTGCTTAATCTCAGATTTGGTAATACACAATTAGCAGGAAGCATGAAGGTAAAAAAAAAAGATGTTTTATTTTTCGTTGTTTTTGAATGAGCTGCATTTTGCACTGTAAAGTGCAATCGTTTAAGATTTGTTGTTATTACATTTTGAGGAGATGGCATAAATTATTGTGTGTGTGCATAAATCTATAGACGGGCACAAAGAGCGACAGAAAGAAAGAGAACTAGTGATGGTAGGAATAACAGATCTACTTAGCTCTCAAGCCCTGGAATTCACTTAGGCCTTGCAGTGAACCAGCCATTTTACAAATTTGTAGTTACAGACTGAAAGATGTGGGTAAATGAGACATCCAGAGAATGGTAAGTTGTTTGTGTAAGAATGCAGCTAGAACTCTAGAACTATTACAAGTAGAAGTATAAATTTCATACAAGTTTTGCATTTGTCAGTAGAACCGAATTAGTAAACAGAAGACTGAAGTCTGCTAAGACAACAGTACCCTTACAGATGCTATTTAAACTAAAATCAGCAGCTGATATTTAGAAAAGCAATAATTAATTTATAGACTTTCTGATTATCTGCTTAGTCCAGTTCAGGGCCACAAGTGAACCAGACCCTATTGCATGACTGACTCACTGAGCATTAGACAAGGAAACAATTCCAGATGAGGTGCCAGCCCACAGAAGAACAAACAGAGACACACACAAAACTGGAACACTCAAAGAAAATATGTACGAACATAGGAAGGATATGTTGAATCCACTTAGAAGGCATCTCAGATGATCATCAAATGACAGACCGAGTGCTGGGAGGAAGTAGTGCAAACCACTGTATCACTGAGTTGCCCCAGTACACAATCAATAATATCAAAAGACAAAACAACCAAAAATCTGAAAGGAAAGTGTGTTTTGCCCCAATATACTACTTATATAAAAATAACTCCATGGTCACAGACCAATAGAATAAGGGCAAACAATTTAATAACTCTCCCATTACCTCACTGAATTTAAAGAAGTTTGGTACAAAAAAAAGAGTGAGGATTTGCCCATCCAGTCATAAGTGGTGTGAGTGATTTGGCCATTCCCCTGACTGCAAAGTAAAGTAAGGGGTATGGGTGGTTTCCCATTGCCATGTCTGTATAGTACACTAAGGGGTATGGATGATTTGCCCATTGCCCTAAATGTATATTAAAGTGACAGTTATGGGTTATTTGCTCATTGCCATGATTGTATATTACAGTAAAGGGCATGGGTGATCTGCTCATTGCCATGACTGTATATTAAAATAAGGGGTATGAGTGATTTGTCCATTTGCTGTGACTGTATATTAAAGTAGAAGGTATGGCTGATTTGCTCTTCCTATAATTGTATATTAAAGTAAGGGTTAGGGTTTTTTTGCTTATTCGCATGACTGTATATTATAGCAAGGGGTATGGATGTTTTTTCTCATAGATGTGATTATATATTAAAGTAAGGAGTATGGATAATTTGCCTCTTCCTAAGACTGCATGTTATAGTAAGGGATATGGATGATTTGCCCATTGCTGTGACTGTATTTTAAACTAATGAGTATTGGTGATTTGCCCATTCCCGTGACCGTATATCATAGGAATGAGTGCAGGTAATTTGCCTTTTCCCTAGATTGTGTATTTTATATCCCAGTATTGCATTAACCTGAGCACTGCAGTGCTCTGTGTGTGATCTAAACCATAGCAATTATTTGCTACAGTTTACAAGAAAAAGTGTTTTTTAACTACGATATGAGTTGCATAACTGTTTGCTACATTTATAGCAAGCTGTTTGCTACAGTTTAAAAGAAGACTTAGCACTCCGTGCTGGCAGGGAACAAACTATAGCAAATGTATGCATTTGGAGCAATTAGTGTGATAGAGTTTAAAAGCAATTTTTGTTTATACATATGGAAAGTGCAGAGGGAGGACTCAAGACAGGGCACAGAAATGGGACCTGAGCACCTGGGGCAAGAGGGGGGCTTATTATGCATCTGGCCACCTGGCTGGTGTGCTTATAGAAGGAAGAACAGATTTTTTTTTTGTTGCTCTTGAATGGAAGAGCTGGTAGGGGGTATGTGGATCTAACTAAAAATCTTATGTCTAAAATGTAGAGATTGATATAATACAGTGAAGTTTTTTTTGTTCTTCGAGCTGGGGGGGGTCTGACTGTAATAAGCCGATCTCTAAAATGTATACATTGATTTATTAATACAGTGAAGTGCTTTTTTTTTCTTTCTTTTTTTTTTTTTTGCTCTGTTAGGATGCTGATTTGTGATACTGGCACAGGGCACTCACTGGTAGAGCCAGCTATGCTTCTGATGTGCTCATTTTCATCTTCAGTCTTTCTTATTCACATTCTCATAATCATTTATCAGTACACCTTTCAGAAGGCAACCACAGCAGTAATAATGAAAGTTTTTTTAATGGTTAAGTATTTTCTTCTTTCACAAAAATTACAGACTTCATTTGAACCAAATGTTAACCATTCTTTAAGCAAGCAGTTATATAACATGACCTGCTTGATCTTTTGAGTCCTGAACAAATCACCTAGAACATTTAAAGATATGTGACAAGAAAAATACATTGCATTGAAATACATTAGGTAAAACTAATGAATAAATGCATTAAAACCTCAGAATACTAAATAAAATTCATATATATAAAATTATTAACAGTTAACAAAAAAGCTTTAGAAGAGCATGTACAGAAAGTATCATAAGAAGATATCACAATGTTCTGCTCTGTGCCGGAGACTTGTCTGAAAATAGTTCATTATGGATGAGTATACTTAACCATTTAAACTAAACTGAAGGGAGCTTTACTATGATTTCCTTGGTTCTCATGATAATTTTTGATTTGCTTAAATTCATCCATTAATTTTCTGAATACCAGTTTTATCCAGTTTGTGGTTGTAGGGGAGCTTGTTCCTATTGAGGAACTCTTGGTAGAAGGCAGAGTAAACCAAGAAAAGATGTCAGTCTGTCACAGGATGGGCAAACACACACAACACTCTGTTGGCAGTTTGGGGATCATTATTTCAATTATTATGTCTTTGAGATGTGAGAAAAAAAACTGGAGCACCCAACGAAAACCCACATAGACACAGAATGACATGGAGAAGTCCGCAGAGAGGCCTCCTGAGGCACATAGTCTGGAAAACCAAGCACTGTAAGGCAGACTTATGCCACTTTTCATAATTTGCTGTCTTTCCACTATTGTTCCATTTTTTTATAGTACCATCTTCCAGTGGTGTGTCTCATGAAAGCTCATAAGGATACTAATCATTGACACTATTAACTTTTATATTATCCCAAGCCAAGACCAAAACCTTTTTGCTGAGGACACAGATTGAACTGCTAGGTCTAACATTTCAGTATAAAATGTCCTATGTTGAACTGAAAATGGAAAAAAAACATAAGACAGGCATGGTTTTCTGTCTTCCCTGTATGTCCCTCAGACATACAAAACCTAATGACGGCATACCCTCTCTGGAAAGGTGATGGGCCCATCAAAGGGAGCTGAAGGGTACTACATGAAACTTGTAAATGATTAAAAAGGGAGAGAGAGAAACCGTGTGTGTATGTGTGTGTGTGCATAGAGCGTGATGTCAGAAGATTACTCTGGAAGATAAACAATGACAATGTCTATTAATCTATAAAGTATTAAGTCTGAAGTTAGTTTTGTATCATTCAGACACCTAGCTCTGCACTCTAGTTTCCTTCTCAAGCATCAAACCACAGATGTTCTAGAATCAGTTTTGCAATGTTTTCCATCATTTTTGTGATTTTCTCTTTTTTTCTGGGATAAAAAGAGAGCACATAATAAAGCAGTTCTTACAGAGGCTTGCCGAAGACCATACGAGTGCATCGTTAGTGTCTGCTCCTTTTCCTTAGTAATCTGGTTGGCTTCTAGGATAACATTTGGAATGGAACATGCTTTTGTAAATGTTCAGCTGTCTGTGTATAGAGGCAGAGAGCCAAGATTAATGATTTACTTCATCTTTATCAAAGGCACAATTTGCACAAAACTTTTGTACTTTTGCATTTTTAACAAAGGCAAAGAGGGTCTTCTTGCATCACATCTGCTGATATGGTTAAGTAAAACCTCAAACTGCTCTATTACTCACTAACTAGTTGTGGGTGGTCTATTAAACTCACTGATTATGCATAAATAGCAGGTGCAGACATAATTTGTCTGAAATAGCATGTACCCGTAGTACAAAACAGTGTGTTTTTGAAAAGGGCATTGTATTGGATTAGCAAATTATTTGAAGAGCATGCATGTAAAAGCTATCATTCATAAGTGGGTATTTATACAGACCCACATACCAATATTCACAGCTGTGTGAATAGATTAATTGTATATTTCAACAGCCAGGTGTATGGTCCATGGTACCATTTTGGCACCAGTTCAAGCCTGAATAATTAGGAACCATTATCAGCTATGTTTCCTAAGTAACCATCTAGCAAAATAAAGTTCTGCCTTTATAAAGCAGACAGGTTCTAGTCTTTTTTAATAATTAGTAAATACCTAGAAGCACCGAGCAGATTGGCCTGAATTTTAACAGTTAAGTATATTTGACTCAAATCATGTGCATTCAGGACCAGGTAGCCACATGCTGACTATTTGATGTCAGGCAGTCATAGCTATAAGAACCATTTGCCTGGACAGCCCTATGCATGCATAGACTGGTGTTTTGTTCTTCTATTATTCTGCATAACCCACTGCATTTGTTTGCTCATATCAATTTCAAAATACTTAAATCCCCTGAAAAAAACGCTGGCTACAAATAAGCTACATCAGAAAAATAATAAAATCATCACTCAGTAATGAAATGGAACTATCATTAGAAATCTTCCTAACTTGGTACTTTGAGTCTAATGTAAATACCTTCCACTTCTTTTCTTGCTTTATGCATTATAGTCCTGCTTTTTGAAAGTGATGACTGGTCCTGTTCTGCTGTGTGTTGTAAAGTATAAGATTATCTCAAAAAAAGTGGGACTGACCATGTTACCCTGCCACAGAGGAATGTGTTTCAAATGACCATGATACCAAATTTTAAATGAATATCCACAAAGAAAAAGAGAATAAGAGCTGCACGCAGCTCTGGCACACCACGACATTATATAGTGTATGATGTAATATACTTTAGTTTACATACAAATGTGCTTTAATATATATTAATAGCAATTTCTTGTCATGGTGGCATAGTGCCATGACACTTGTTCCTCAAAGTGCTTGAACGTCTTGCTCAGTTTTCTCCTGGATTGTCTTCTGTTTGCTCAAAAGTATAGTATCACATTTGGTAGACAGCCTCTCCCCACATTGTACCTATCAGTACAAAATGAAAATATGTCAGGGGCATAGGTACTTGGACTGATAGCCTCCTCTCTTTTGACTGTAATGTGACAATGGTTGTCAAGAAATTGATCAGGACAGTTCTTGACGACATTGGTCCCTTTGGGGTGTATCTCTTTAATCATTTCAAACAATTAGCAAGGCCCCAAAAGTTCTTAACCAGAAGGATCACATGCCTGAAGTCCCTGAACTGTCAAGATAGACTGGAAACTCTATCATTTATTCAGTATCTTATAGATTTTTGAGGGGGAGATCTCAGTCTCTCTTCCTACACCATTAGAGACCCAGTTTTCCTAGTCTGTGTAAGTCCAATAACTCCAACAGTACTAGAACCATGGACCTAAATATTCACCATCAAAAATACAACACTGTGGAGAGGCATTCCTATAAGTCAGCACCTCCCAAACCTTTGGAATAAACTTCCCCAACATGTTAAGCAGTACAGTTTACTATCTCACTTTAAATATAAATTAGATGACTGTATGGGGATACACAAATTTACTCTAGGTTTGACTAGGATGGTCCTCCTGGAGAAAGGAGATGCTGCCTGAGGGAGGGAACTGAGAAAACATGAATGGTCATAAGATTCTTTGGTTTTGGAATATCTATGAAGCTATTAATCTAAACTATATTTTTGTCTTTCTCCCATAACTTGTCAGAAAATCCCTGCCTACCCCCAAAATTATCCTGATTAAGATAAAGTGCGTCTAAGAGAGTGAATGATACTGAATAGGATAAAGCAGGTCCAAGAGAATGAATGAATAAATGAATGAATGAATGAATGAATGAATGAATGAATGAATAATTAAATAGAATAACATGATTACTGCCTTAGAAGTCAGTCTGGCTCCAGTGAAAAATACCCCATGAAAAATTCTGCCTAAAAACAGGATCGTACAAAGCAGAGACAAAGCCTATCCTGTTATTCAGTGTGTGAAAGGCAATAAACGTGCATGTCTCTGCCAACTTACAAAAATCAGACTTTACATGTTGAACAAACCTCTTAACTGTACAAAGAATTACATAAATATAATGTCTGACTGTACTTGTGCCTTTACTACTTTTGATTCCAGGTTATGGCTGAAAAGGGTCAATGCTCCAGCCCACTTACCTGGTAAACAAATAGCAATCAGTAAATAAATAATGATGATTTTTGCCTCACATTTTTGCCATGTTCCTTGTAAAATGATTGATTTTCTGATGAATCACTCAGGATCTTAACTCTCAATTCTCCAGAATTTTGCAGAATACCCAGATTATTGTCTCATATTTTTAATCTGTCTGTCATAAAATGGCAAAGCACTGAGGATGATGCTCAATAAATAGTGAGACATTTGGGTCTAAGACGTCATATCCTTCAGAAAATGCATTCTAATGCAAAACATGTTATTCTAGCAGCTTTTCTAAGTTTATTAGAGCAATATTTAAAACCTGCCCCTGATTTTGGTCTTGTAATACCCCATTATTTTTACTTGTCCAGAATTCTTAAGCAAAATTTGACAGGTATACAGAGGATCACAGCCAGTCACTAATGCCGACATTAATGTTTCACACTTCTATTATTCAGAAAATGCATGTTGATGTGAAACATGTTCTATTAAATTTTAAATTAGAAATGTTTAAAAATTATACCTGGTTTTGACCCTTCATTCTCCGTTATCATTGGCTTTGTTCAAAATTCTTGAGGAAAGAAGTCGATAGGTATGCCTCTGAAACACTGAGACAGCCATTTCCATAGTAACTGGTTGGGCAGCCAGAAAAAGATTTATTACTCAAACATAGTGTATGAGAAAAATGTGACCCCTTCCTTACTGACCATAGCCTTGGTTTGTGAAGTACCTAATTACAGATTATCACCTCTCCTTTTTTTCTTTAGATGTCATTGTAGCAGCTTTTTATGTTCATTTCTGGATGCACAGTGCGTGAGGTGCTTCCAGTGTTAGCTTCACATTGCTGTTACCTGATATGCTTCAAAACAGTTGATACTAAACCCGTGCAATCCTTCCTACAGTTTGAACGATTCTCAAAGAATATACTTATGATATAGTTTGCAGGTCTAATAACCTTCATAAACACAGACAAAAGAAAACAGAACTGGGTTTCTGTTTACCTAGAATTCATAACAATGAGACTATTATGTCAGGACTGGGAAGAATTTTTTCTGTCAAGCTAAGGAATGTAGCATTTCCTAAATGAATGTCATAGTGCCAGATTTTAGAACACTGAGTTCACATTTGAACAGCCCTGATTTAAAGTAAGTGTGTTCCTTGTTTCCTATCTTCTTTTCCATAGCTTGAAAAGCAAATCCAAGAGTTGAGCTATGAAAAGACAGAGACCCGAGTGCAGAATGAACGCCTCCGGTGTATAAATGATGAGTTACAAGATCAGCTGGAGCACTGTAGGCAGGAACTGGACCAAGCCCAGTATCATTTGCACCTTCTTCAGCAGGAGGCACAGATGGAACAGGAGGAGAAGGCAAGGTGAGTTCAAGGCCTGGCTCTGACAGTCAACTATTCGATTCATAATCTGTACCTTGTTCTGGTTTATATTATGTTCCCTTGTCTCTGTCTTCACATGTCAGAATACAACAAATGGTATCAAGTGACATTAGAAACATATACTAGTAATTACAAGAATCAGTGAGAATTGAAAGAAAAGGATTGCACAGGTCTTTATTTTCATTGGATGTAGTTTAATGTAGACAACATGTAAGTACTGCTCTCTTTGCAAAAAAAAAATACATTTGTATGCATATTTCCATAACTAAAATGGTACTTTTATGTATGACTGATTTAGAAAGTACAGCCAGTCATAGCTTTGTCTTTCAGGGGCATATGTCACTGAGTGATTGGCACAATCTGCAAAATCAGTAGGTTTTACCACAATTTTTTGTTGTCAACTGTTGCTGGTCAGGAGTACCGGAGTCTAAGGAAGGCAGTAGAATTTTACCTTTGGCAGGCACAATCGCTCTGTGGTAAAATTGCAGCTAGCAACGTCTCTTAAAATCTCTAAAATACATAATTAATAAGTACAGTCTTTTAAACTGTGACTATACTTAAAAAAAGTGTACGTAACTTTGAAAGTGTACAGAACTTTAAAGTGTCCATTACAAATTAAGTAAATCATCATAGCAGTCTCAAAACTAACGGTTTTCTCTTCTATCACACATTGCCTATTTCCAAATAACAACCAATGATTAATAGAAAGCTTGAATGGTACCTCTAGCCACTCAACACTCAACTACTTTCCTCGATGTTGAGAACAAGAAGCCAGAGCAGTTTCTGTGGAGGAGTTTTTCTTTAACTTAAGCAGCAGATGTACGTATGCTGTAAACAAGGAGATGCACCTCTAGCTGTTGTTTGCCAGCAAAAAAATGCATATTTATTTTCTTCCTCAGAATGAACTTGCCAACAAATGCAAGCCAAAACAAGGCAGATTTAGCAATCATTTTCATGAGCAAATGCAGACTGCACACAGAAACCAAGTATCGATATTTATTCTTGGAACAGATGTGCCAAGACAAGATGATTTTCAGAACAAGTCTCCATGTGTGTTTAATGCCTCAGTTAGGGGCGCTACCTGGTTAAGTGATTTACTTAGACTCAAACCCTGTGCCTTGGTACAGGTAGCAAAAGCCATAATGCTCCCTACCAGCTGCCAGTCCTCAGTTGTGTTTTTTTTTCTTTCATAAGTTTGTGAAATAAATGTTGATGCAAAACCTGTTTAAGTGATTTGGAGCAATCTGACTTTATCTGTCTCCAGTTTTTCAGAACATGTCTGATTTTTCCTTATATTTGTGTTTGTCCTCAAGCAAGTCACTTAACCAGTGTGTACTCTGAACCAACTCAGGAAATTTTGACTAAGCTCCTCAATGGTTCCCTAGACTGCAATCCTAGTAACTTGTCTATGAAACAGAGTACTTCTGGTGTAAAGGAAGGATATTACAGTAAACAGGACTGTCATAGTATGAGTCATGTTCTTTGGCTGTGATCCTTGGGTTTCTTAATATTGACAGCGTGTTTATTATTTAGCTGTGAATAAAATGGATAGCATGAATTCTGATTTTAATGTTAATATTTTAACCATGAACTCATTTTTATCTGAACTTGTTTTTTGCAGGCACACATGTGAAATGCACTGTGTCTGGGTTACAGCGGTTTGTTAAGCACTTAGCTTTACTCATCTGCATTATGAGGTGTTAAAGAACTGCTTCCTTTAGTACATGGCTTGACTCCCTCAGCTTTCATTTATCTTCTGTGTGAGTCTGTCAAGTTAATTCACCAGACAGTAATCCTGAGCTGCTCTAAAAAGGGACACCTGTGTCCAGTGGGCTGTCACAGCCTGATAGTAAATGTGTTATACACAGGATCATAGGAGGTTACTAGGCTAATGGCCCTGGGACCCTTACAAGCCTAACCAAAAGTTTATCCCCCAAAAAGAACCCTCATTCAGCACTTGTCACCCCTGTCAATAAGGGACAAAGGTGGAACCCATGGATCAAATTTGTGGTTCCACATCCACTCATAAAGGTTGCGCCTGAAGAGGGTCAATGAGGTACTCTGTTTGACATGTATGGGAAGTCTATTCCAGAGACGGGGCAGCCTCTTGGAGACAAACCTGCCTCTCCAGCAGGTTTTGTGGATGCCATATATTATATTTAGGTCGGTCTAGCAGGTAATGCACAAAGAGTTATATTTATGGATATGGAGCATCTCTAGTAGAGCAGGGTCTGATATTCCCTTGTAGGCAAGGCACAGATCACCTCTGAGCAATCTATATGATATCATGTAGAGTGATAATGATTTGAGCCTGTCCGTATAGGACATATGTTGGAGGCCATGGATTCTCTTTGTGAGGTATTTCTGTGTCCCTTCCAGTTGGTCCAGGTGTTTGGAGAGTTACATATCAAGTGGGGCATTGTACTCAATTATAGGCCTAATGAGTATGGAGTACAGAGATGTAATAACCTCCTTTTTTTCTGAATGCAATCCCTTTACTTATGAGATGAACCAAGTAAAAGGCTTTTCTGACCACTGTTGCCACATGATGGTTGAATGTGAGATTGTTGTCAACCTGAGTACCCAGGTCTCTCAACGCAAGTTGTGTCCTTAGGGGGTTACAATCGATGTGGTAATCAGTAGGGGATGTGTTTTTGCCAAACGGTATGATAATACATTTTTTGCATTTAAATTAGGGCCATGACTTTGACATCTGTTATTTGAGACCCTCTTGCAGTACATTAACATCATTTGGGGAGTCAATGACGGCACCCAACTTACAGTCATCCAAAGACTTGGTCAGCCACAAGCCCTTTGTCTTTGCCTGAACCTCTGAGAAGTAGATGCCAAACAGTAGGGGTCCCAGGACAGATCCCTGGGGAACATCAGTAGTGACAGTTCTACTGTTGGAGGTGGTGGCACCTATTTTGTCCTTGTGGGTCCTATCGGTGATCCAATTGGCCACAAACCTGACAAGATAGGGATAAACACCAAGTTGTGTTAGCTTTTCAATGATGCCTGAGTGGGGGATTGTGTCAAAGGCCTTGGCCAAGTCAAGATAAGCTGTATGTACTGACTTTCCCACATCCAGGGCCTTGGTGACAGTCTCAAAGAAGTCAACCAGGTTCAATAGGCAAGATCTGCCCCTGATGAATCCGAATTGGGTGGGGGTCAAGTGCTTGGAGATTGCCTATGTCCTTTTTTATGAGAGCCATAATAATACACTCCATGGCTTTACAGATCAGACGTGTCAAGTTAATGGGGTGATAGTTTCCTGGGTCAGTAATGGCACCACTTTTGTGCAAGGGGATGCAATGGCAGTTCTCCACTTTGCTATAGTGAAGCCTGTAATTAGGCTGTGGTTGAATAGGGTGCTCAATGGCAAAGCTAGTTCTTGCTGGAGATGGTGCAGAATACAGCCTGGGATACTATCATTGTATTTTGAATTCTTACACCCTTCAAGTACCTCACGGTATGCTATCGGAGTATGAATATCCTAGCAATTCCCTTGTAGTTTAATACATTGCCAGATGCATTTTCACTAAATATGAGTGTCAAGGGAAGAAAAGTTTACTGTTTCTCATAATAATACATATTTCTTAACCATGTAGGCCCACAGAACACAGTCTCTTTTCAGGGACAACTTGAGAGCAATGTCTGATTAAGTGACTTGCTCAAGGACATACACAGTAGGCAAACGATGTCTGAAGGAAGCAAACCCTGTACCACAGGACATAGAGCTCACAGCCTTAACTTTTGCGCCAATGCTAAGTCTGTGTTCACTCTGAGAATGTTTCATTTTATTTAGAAAATGTGTGTCAGTGATTTTCTGTAAAAGCTGAAATAAAAGTTTTAAATGAAATGCAAACCTGTGTGATAACTGTAAAAGTAAAGAAGAAAATAGCATGAATACTAATAAGATGCAAGTGAAAACTGTAAAAGAAGAAGCAAATATGCAAAGGGTGTGTTAGCATCTGTTTTTAAGACATATACAGAAAATGGATGAGTAATTCTTCAGTTTCCATACAAAGCAGCAAACACCCGTAACATATTAGTAAATTGTAGGAACTCATAAGGAAGAGTTCACAGTTACAGTATACATATAACCTATGTAAGAAGTGTTATTAAATGGTAGATAAGGAGTATAGGCATATGCATTACAAATAACAGGTTACTGAGTGGGATCTCTCCACCCAAGCTTGCTTCCTGTCATAGGGATAGTTAGTCTTGCTGATTCTGGATTGCAGTACCCCATTTTCATTATATACGGTAATTCATTATATCACAACATTTAAAATGTGTTGAACAGTAACTGACAGTATTTACTGCCATCCTGAAAAAAATACTGCCATCTCATGAATCTTAAAAACATACTACACGGAGTTCAAAATGGCAGCTGTTCTGTGAGCACTGCTATCACCTAGGTCTCGATATACCCTGGATTAAAACAAACCCAGAAGGCAACGCAGAATTAATAATACAGAAATAACTGTAGATATTTACTGCTAATATCATCCAGCAAACAAAAGAGGAAGAAAAAGTGACAGATTCAGCTCAGAAACAGCAGGATTAACTAAAATTTCTGAATAACAGCTTAAGCAATGTGCTACTAAGGCCCTGCATCTGACTGCAAGATTGGTAAAACACTATACAGCAAGATGTCAAAAGAGGAAAATAATATGGAAACAACAACTAAGACCAAATTCTCAGTACTAGCCTCACCTGAGAAAGACACAACTTCAAAAAGACAAAAGACAACTAAATAAACTGACAACTCTAAAAATACAAATAAATCCAAGACAGACCAGCCAGCTAATCTGGAAGACATAAAATCTGCCTTATTACCTATCCAGCAAGCATTAAAGGACTTATCATTACAATTTCAAACCTTTGGTGACTCATTCAGCCAAATAATATCCAGAATGGAAAAATCTGAGTCCAAAATAATAGAAAATGAAATAAAAATAGACTCTATTTCTCAAAAAACTGATGCCCATGACAAAGAAATACAAAACTTACAAGCAAAATTAACAGACCTGGAAGCAAGATCTCGAAGGAACAATATCATCATCAGAGGAATACCTGAAACTGTATTTCATAACAATCTAATACCAACAATCAAGCAAATAATAAATTCCCTCCTAGAGGAATCTGAAGAAATGCAGCAAATAACAACAGAGAGAGCCCACAGAGCCCTGAGGGAAATGCAAACATCACTGAAACCAAGGCCTGTCTATATTAAAATATTAAACTACCAAGATGTAAATAAAATCATACTGGCAGCAAAGAAAAAAGGCACACTCACCTGGAATAATAATAAAATCTCCTTTGCTCAAGACCTCCCAATACAAATAAGACAAGCAAGACGACTACTATATCCATACTGCAGGTTCCTAATAGAAAAAAAAATCAAATTCCAGATGAAATATTCAAATCAGTTCATCTTTTACATCAAAGAAGTTAAATACATGGTTGCTAACCCCAAAGAGGCAAAAGAGACATTCCTGGCTGTTTTCAAGCAAATTCCACCTTCAGAAGTGAAATAAATCCACAAAAAAAAAGATAAAGGTCCATTGGATGAAAAAACGACCCCATTCATGAGTACTCTAGCTGGGATCCAACTCTGAAATCTTCCCCTTGCTGTCTAGGCCCTTGGGTCATTGATGTGAGCCATGAGGAACACAGGAAAGGGAAGTACAGCCTGGGAGGGAACCAAAAATGAACTGCTGTTTCCGATGCACGAATATAGGAAGGAAGTTCCCATCTCGGATATTGGCTTGCAAATTCAGTCCCCCTAGGCTTTTGATGGCTTCATTAAGAACAGTCAGACAAAATGGATTTCAGCAAGCTCCAAAGGATTTTACTGCCTGAAAAATGAAAATTGATCTGCACCAGCTAAAAGAAGAAAGCTGCACCATAGACGTCAACCAACCTGCAAGCAAAACCTTGAAGAAATAAGGTACTGTTGAACTGAACCATTCACTAAAACAGTACACCCAGTACTGTGTAGGTGAATGAAACTCCAGACTTAAATAATAGGCAAGAAATAAACTGTCAGAATTATGCTAGCTCATAGATTAATATTGGGAAAAAAAGGGAAAAAAATTAATAAATGTTTTATGTAAATACTAGAAATATGTTAAAAGATCCTGGAGAGAAGTAATCTCAGGAAATTAGTAAAATAACCTAACAATCCTGGGATAATGTAAATATAGCCTTAATATGTCAACTATAGCAGAAGGACTGTTTGGCTAAGCTGTTTTTCCTTTTTTTTTTTTTTTTGTCTCTCTATACTTCCTACTTCTGTTAAATAGGTGCCAAGTATATATTTTATAACCCACACAGATTGATGTGGAAAACACTATAGGCACCAAAGAAGGCCAAAACCTGAATAAGTAAAGGGGAGGAAAAAGAAGTCAAACGAGGAAAAATGTAAAAATGACAAGATTGATTGTTTAACAATATTACTATGGTACACATATTGCTATAATTTACTGAGGAATGTATATTAATATGCTGTTTTAAAAATACTATTAGAAAGAATTGTCACAAGACAAAAACAATACACGCTGTACCTTAAGTGCAATACCATCACTGTATAAATAATATGTTGGAAGAGGCTAGGGATATTAAGTAGCAGTGTTTGTTGAGGGAACTAGTTTGTTCAGCTTTGTCCACATTGTTTATAGTAACACAGGGGGGATACTATGGAGTAAATCTATATCTAAAAAGAAAACACATTCCAAGATTAGACGTAAAGGCAAACAATATAATGAACCTTCATCCTCCCCCCCCGATTATTCCTGGTCCAGGTATATAGTGGTTAGGCACAGTGTAGGGATGGGGATAAATAGATGTTTTCCTAAACCATCACACAGTAACACATACAAAACTAACAAAACAAAACTAATATACATGGCATATCTAAGGAATACACCTAATAAATAAATGTGGGAAATAGAATCATGGAATGTTAAAGGGCTCCAAAACAAGAAGAAAAGAAAACTATTCTTACACCTTACATTAAAAACCACAGTCAACCTCATACTAATACAAGAAATGCACTTGACTGCAGATCAATGGGCATAAATTAGCAGAAAGAAATGGATAAGTCAAATCATAGCTTCAGAGGGGAAAACAAACAGCGCTGGGGCTGCCATAATAATTAAAAACCAATTTAAGGAAAAAATACTTAAAACCAAAGCTGACAAGGAGGGAAGATGGCGCTATGTAACATTTAATAGTCCTACAATACCAAAACCTATAATGGTACTTAATGTTTACGCACCCTGTAATAACCAACAACACTTTTTTATGTCATTATACCCAACCTTAAACCAATTTAAAGATCACTACCTAGTGATTGGAGGTGACTGGAATACATATCAAAACCCAGAAAAGGATAAATCTAATCTGACCAAATCACATAATAAACAAGCCACATTAGCCCTTAATGAACTCAAACAAGATTTCAAACTATATGACCCTTTTAAACATGGGAACAGTGCAGATAAAACAGGGAAATTCACATTCTATTCGCAATGCCACAAAATGTGGTCAAGGATAGACTTCTTCTTAATCTCTGACATATTCATTAACATGGACCCAACAATAACTATACATACCAGGTTCTTTTCAGATCACTCCAAAATCACACTGAACATTAACTGGGCAAAGAGATATATTTAGAGAATAGGGGTCATAATTGGTCATTAAACCCTAATTTACTTTCCAAAATGGATGTAATAAAAGAAACAGAAGCAATACTAAAAATAGCTCTTACAAATATCACTAACTCCCAAGTACCAACTGACATAGAATGGGCTGCAACCAAAGCACAAATCAGAGGATTGTTTATCAAAAAAGCAGCATACTATAAAAAACTACAACTGAAAGAGGCACATATACTGAAAGGGAAAATAGAGCATCTTGAAAAAGAACTAATAAATAACCCTAAGAACCAAACAGAAGCAGAACTTTTAAAACTGCAAAGGGATCTATATATGTTAGAAATCAGGAACCTATCTTTCTATGAAGCCAGAATGTTAGCCACTTATGCAGAAGAAGCTCAAATACCATCTGGCCAGAATTATCTGCCAACACAAAAATGCCTCCAATATATCAGAAATAAACTACAGAGACAAAAACTACACAAAAAATGAAGACATTATTAAAACATTTGAACAAATATACTCTCAAATATATGGAGCACAAATACTACAAACCTCAAAGGAAGATAGAACTCTTTTTCTTCAAAAACTGAAATTCCCTAAACTCAATTTAGACCAACAAAAAAAACTAACTGAGCCGATATCCATCAGTGAAATTATTACAACAATCAAACACTTAAAAGTGCATAAGGCTCCGGGTCCAGATGGACTCGCATCAGAATTTTACAAAGCATTTTCCCCCTTGATAGCCAAACTACTATACTATACACTGAATTACATAATAAACTATAAAATAAATGATATCCACCTTAATGCCTCTAAAACTATATTTATATTAAAAGAACACATAGACCCCAAAAACCCCGACAGCTACAGACCCATCTCCCTCTTAAATATAGACACTAAAATATTTACCTCTATACTTGCAAACAGAATGAAAAATCTGATAGAAGAAATCCTCTCCCCAGAACAATCCAGTTTTATACCACATAGACAGACTAGTGACAATACATTAACATTAGATGCACTAATATCCTACGCTAACCAATACAATATCAACATCTACACAATGGTAGTGGATGCCCACAAGGCATTTGATAGGGTTAATCTAGAATTCTTACTCCAAACACTACCCTACTTTAATATACTCAATAACTTCATTCAGATCATCCAAACTCTCTATAGCAACCCATACACATCTCTGTATATAAATAAAACTTGGTCAAATAGGATCCTAATAAAAAATGGAACAAGACAAGGATGCCCACTATCACCCTTCCTGTTTAACCTATACCTAGAACCACTCTTTCTATACATTAAACAAAATACATATCACAATCCTCCATCAATACACAACTTCAAAATATACCTCACTGCATTTGAAGATGATCTGAACATATACTGCACTACACCAAATTCAGATATAAACAAAATAATAGCTGCAATTGAACATTTCTCGACTATGTCTAACTACAAACTAAACCTTAATAAAACTAGTATTTTCCCCTAAAACACCCAAACTCATCTCACTAATACCATTGTTAAACACAATAAAAATTAAAGAAGAAACTAAATACCTGGGAATCACCTTTCTCCAGAGTAACAAAGACTTCTACCAACACAATGTAAACCTTAAATGGCAAAATATAATGCAAGACTGCAAAAGATGGAACAACCTAAAACTACCATTCTTGGCCAAAGTATCAATAATCAAAATGAACATTTTACCTAGATTAATGTATATATTCATGACATCACAGACAACAATACATAATAAATTCTTCAAACAAATTCATACCTTCCTAGCAAAATTTATATGGGAACCCAAAAAAACAGAATCTCCTATCCAAAATTAACACTCCCCAAAAGCAAAGGAGGACTAAATCTACCAGATTTTAAAATGTACTACTCAATCATTAACACTAACAGAATATTGAGAATAGCTGAACATAACCCGTCAATGGAAAATTGGTCTCCTCTCTGGGTGACAATATATTATAGATATATTAAAGCTCTAGGTTTCAATACTAAAGCACTTCCATTCCTGAAGCAGAAAGAAATACAAACTTATAACATTATAGAGCCCTTAAAACATTCTATCAACCTAGCGCAAAAACTCTTTCAATTCTTGAACCTTAGACATGCCATGACAATACTGCAACCCCTTCATAAAAACCCAAATTTAAAAATAAACAATAAGATGATGGACTTAGTCCCTTTTCCCAGACTAAAAGATAAAACAATCCAAGATATCTATCCCTACCTTAACTGTTCAATACAAGAAATGAGGACCAACTTAAACCTCCCTAAATCACACATAATAATCCTAAGACAAATCAGAGAACTGTGTTCCAGTTATCTCCAAAATATTACTATGACCAATAGTGACATAGAAACTTGTAGCAGGCTTTGGAAAACTATTATCACAACAAAGAAAACTATTACCAATTCATATAAAATGATAAATGAAATCAAATACCAGAAGGACCTACTCTTCTCTAACTACTGGAGAAAAATTAAACCATCCATAGATGATCAGCAAATAAGCCATGCAATCAATCTAACACTGAAGATTCTACCCCTCAAAAAGTTAGCATACACTCAGCTCATGATCAATAATAATGCTTATTTTACACCTGCAATCCTACACAAATTTAACACATCAAAATCACCTTTCTGCCCACACTGTAAGGACCAGATAGCGGACTTAATCCATGTATTTTGGAGCTGTAAATGTGTCTATAAACTCTGGAACTCTCTCAAGGTACAATTACAAAAAACGGGTTATCAAACATCAACATTAACTTGGGAATTCACTCTGTTACACATTCTCCCACCCAACATCCCAAGAAAACAAGCAAATACACTTTTAACAATTTTCCTACTAATGAAACTGTATATAGCTTTTAAATGGCTAGATACGATAAATATCTCTTGGGAGGGTTTTAAACAAGTAGCTATACAACACCTTTTAGCTCATAAAATAGTAATAGATAAAAGAAACAAAAACATGAAATCCAGAGAAATTTGGGAACAGACCTTTAACATCATATTAGCATAATTCATCACACAGCAACTTAGAAATACACTATAATGGAACCAAAGAACACATACAAGTTCAGATATTAAATAACTTGGATATTACGAATGTATATACTGTCTATATAACTGTGGAATTAACAACGAAAGCATCTATGTACATAGTGTAAATAGATATGTTGTATGACCTATATCCTGTGGTATTTGACATCAATGTATAACATATGTATATGTGTGTATGTGTATGTATATATATATATATATGTGTGTATGTATGTATGTATATATATATATATATATATATATATATATATATATATATATATATGCACATGGTCATGTTGTAAGATGGTTTTTATTTGTGACATTTATTAAAGAAAAAAAAAACATACTATACATTGGATTCCAAGAACTCACCTTGATTTTCCTTTGCAATTGAATCTGAAAACTTTACAGGTTCTCCTTTTTTTTCTTTTTTACACTCATCATCTAAGTTTGAAACAACAACGACAAATATCTTTCTAAATGTGAACATTCCTCTTGCTTTTAAGTGATAAAATGATCAAGTATTGAAACATCAAACTCATTTATTCATTCATTCTGTGATTACGTGTTTAATCCATTTCAGGGTCATAAGTGAGCCAGCGTCTATCCTGTTACTTAGCGAGTGCAAGGCATAATAATGTGCTGGCCTATATGAGTGTGAGCACACACACACACACACACACACATATGCCTGTTGACAATTTTGAGAATCATTAATTTTCTTATAATATACCCTTGCGATGTAGAAGGAAACCATGGCTGTTGCCAAAAACCTACAAAGATACAAGGAGAGTATGCATATAGTACGCAAACCAGCCATGAAATTAATTGAAGAACTAAGCTCTTTGATATAGCAGTGCTAATTACTGTGCAACCTAATGTGCAAAACTACTAAACTTTTATGACCTGGATCCTTTCTTAGTTCCCTACAGGGGAAAAAAAAATATGTAATTTCATAGTACACACTGTCTTTGAGATATGTTTGTTTACTTCTCAATGTCTACGAGGTGTGGTCACATTATGTCCCTTAATATAAGAATTGTTAGGGTGTCTGTCTTGTTCAAAGGTAAGGTTGCAGTTAGTGGCATGTGACAAGGCCACGTGGTTACTGGCATTGGAAAAATGGTTTCAGAAAGACACACTGCCTTGTCAAGGTTCGTTTGTCATTTGTAAAGGTGAAGAAAGGGACACATCATCTTTATTACTATCAAAACTCTGAGGTAATTTCCTAGTAATACTTGTTTCGTTTATAAACCTACATTGAGTGCAGGAACAATATTTTCTCATAAGTCTTTTATAATTACCTTCACTTAACAATCCCTTGTTATTCGTTTCAAATATTTTCTTAAAATTTCTACCTTTCTTAAATACTAACTTCAGAGTGTCACCTATTTTTTGTTGAAGTAGAACACCCCAAAAATACCTTTCTAATTTCTTTTGAGGATTGACCTCATCTTGAAGTTATTACTATCTTAGGCTAACATCATAGTTCTGTTAAGATTGGCATCTACTTTAGTTGAAATAGTTTTTGACATAGGATAACATAACAGGGGATAACAGGAATATCTGTAAATTAAATATAAATTTTATCAGTTCATGTAATAACACTTCAGGATAGTTTAGAAACATATCTTTTAACTTCATTTTGTAAATAATTTGTCTTCAGTTATCAACCTGGACAGTCGTATCATCTGTCCTTTTACTAATTTTTTTCTGTTGCCCACAGGGATGGCAATAGAGGTATCTGAATGTCCCGTTACATTCACAGCTGTAGTATTCCTTACTTATAGGATTCCCTACTGTGGAAGCCTGACGTACAATATGTCTACCAAAGCCTACCACTGCTTTAAGGTACGCCGAATGTCACCAAAACACTCCTCGTGTAGCGTATGGCATAAAGGTGATGTTCAGGCGTACCGTCCTCTGAACAACTTTGTTGCCAGTCTGAATGCTGTTTCTAACCTTCAATCTGTTTGTCTACTTCTGTTTTCTGCTATTTTTATATTCTGATCCATCCTACTTTCAGGAAGCTTTTGCGTTTCTCTGTTTATTCCTGGCATTTTCAGTTCTGTGCTTTGCCCTTTGGCCTATCTACTGCCCCAAGGGTGTTCACCAAATGCCTCACTCCTGTGATTGCTTTTTGCAGGCTTCAAGGGATCCAAATTTTTCCTTACTTGGATGACCTGCTGATTCAGGCATCCTCTCCGGAGGTCCTTTTGCAAAACCTTCATTTTTGCCATTTCTCGTTTTCAAAGCATTGGGTTCATGATAAACGTCAAAAAGTCTGCTCTGACTCCTCCTTAAGATCATGTCTTTCTGGGTTGCAGGATTCAGACTGTGCCAGTTCTGGCATCCCTGCCTCCTCCAAAGGCCTTAACTCTCATTTCTTACTTTCAAACTCTTCTTCCCCTGGCCTCCATTACAGCCAAGGAGTTTCTGAGAGCTCTGGCTTTCATGGCTTCCACCATTCCGATGCTCCCTCTGGCCAAACTCCACATGAGGAAGTTCCAGTCTCCACATGAGGAAGTTCCAGTGGTTTCTAAAGTTGGTGTGGTTCAACATGCTCATCCTCTAGACTTTACAGTTCCTCTTCTTCCTTATCTCAAGAAGGAACTTCTCTGGTGGATTCAACGGGTTCCTATTAGAACCACGAACGCTTGAAATTTCGAATGGCATATGGTCGACACCATATGATCGAAATTTCAAGCGTTCAAAGATTAAAAGTAATGGTGCCATTCCTTTTCATCCCCCACTTCCCTCTCAGGATCTGTTCACAGACACTTCAGATGTGGGATGGGGAGCAACTTTTGGCTCCCTGAAGGTATAGGGAGTGTGGTCACCCCGTCAGCAGAAGGAGCACATTAACATCAGAGAGATGTGAGCTCTTATGCTGGCTCTTTAAGTCTTTCATCCTCTTTTTTCTCTGAGGCTTCTCAAGGTATTCACAGACAATACCACAGTTATGTGGTATATCGACAAACAGGGGGAAAAAAGATCTTACCTTCTTTGCCATTTGGCACTTCTGATATGGCATCTGGCTGTCAAGTATCAAGTGACTGTTCAGGCAATTTATATTCCTTCAGATCAGAACATTATGACTGACACTCTTCTACATTCCTGAAGCAGCTACATGGACTTCTGTGCATACTTTTTCCAAACACTAGAAGTTGGATGGTAACTTCAGAGCTAGAGCTGGTTTTGCTAATGACCTTCTTCATAGCTTCTTAGAGGGCTCTACTGCTGCTTCCTTCTCCTAAGTTGTTTCTTCAGCTTTGGCACTCTCCCATAAGTGATGAATACTGCAGCAGTGAATGTTAGGACATAGTGCAATTGTGTAAAATCTTACCATAACTGCAGATGTCATTGCCTTCACTGCTGTAGTATTCACTACCTCCCTCCATTCCCCCAAGTCTCTTTCCTTCATGGATATGCAGGTTCTTTTTGGTTTTCCTTAGACTGGTGTTCCTACTGCGGCAATCGGTTCTGAGGATAGTACGCTTGAACGTCATCTTTATGCCATACCCTATGTGAGGAGTGCATGGGTGACGTTCAGCATACCTAAAAGTAATGGTAGGCTTTGGTAAACTGGCCAGACGTGAGGCTTCCATGGCAGGGAATTCCATAAGTGATGAATACTGTAGCGGTGAAGGCAAAGACATCTACCGTTATGGTAAGATTTTACACAACTGCACTTTTTTATAAACAAATTGCATATAGTTGGAAGCAAAAATAAATGTCTTCTACCACCACCATAAAACTATGTTGGCAAAAACTGGGGATGAAGATGCACCTTTAGCTACTTCTATTGCTTGTCTAAAATATTCATCTTCAAAATAAACAAATTTACAAAATTGTTCTTTAGTACTAAGTCCGTGAATGTTTATAGGTTCATAGGTTCATAGGTTCATACTAGGCTATCTGCCCAAGGGCATTTATAAGCCTAGCCCATAGTTATTTGGCTTTCGCCACCCCACATCTGAAGTGTCTGTGAACAGATCCTGAGAGGGAAGTGGGGGATGAAAAGGAATGGCACCATTACTTTTAATCTTTGAACGCTTGAAATTTCGATCATATGCAGTTTAAAGGACCTTAATGGTGGTGTGGGTAAAATTAGTACCTACTGTTAGTGCTTACACAAATAATGTATATAGTATAAATTTTTTGCTTCAGATATCTGGATGATGTATTAATTTTGTGGAACTGGAGTATGGAAAAAATACCTCAGTTTTTAGATTATATCAATTCCACAACAATTTTTTTCATTTTTTACACATCAAGTAGGAACTGATAGTTGCAGTTATCTGGATGGAAAACTGTACAAAAACAAATTTAAAAGGAGCTTTGAATCTACTGCCTGTAGAAGGCCTACTTATTCAACTGTTTTCTCCACTAAGATGGCCACCACCCCCTATTAGCAAAATAAAAACTTTGTAAAAAAAAACTGTCCAGGTTGATAACCAAAGATGTATTATTTACAGCAGAAGTTAAATGAAGTTAAAAGATATGTTTCTGCACATACTGTAGTTAGAAATTGCCTAGATTTCTTCTTTTTTACGTTTGCTTGGATTAATGAATAACATTACTAATTCTGGAGTGCTCAAATACATGTAAATGAGACAGTTTGAAGTCAGTAAAGGTAAACAAAAATGAAAATGCACTTCTGAAGTCACTGCAGAATCACAAGCAGTACTTACTCTGGAAATGATTTTAGAAAAAGGAATCATTATTCTGGGTATCTTTTGTACTGCTCAACTATCAGATATATTCATAACATCTTAACCAGACAACATCAAACAGTTATTGTCCATTGTTTATTTTCCATCATTTTACAAGTAAACTTTTTCTGTTGTTGAAAGAACATTCTGTGTTAGCTGCATCATAGATTAAACTGTGCACCTTTTTTTTTTCAATAGAAATGTCTTGAGAGTATCGAAGAATATGCAGAAAGAAAAAGAGAGCCTTCTGAGACAACTAGAACTTCTAAGGTCAGAATGGCTACTGCTTTGTTTCACTAAGAGGACACACAGTTTAAGTTTGATGTGCAGTTTGTGCTTATAAACTGTGAATTAGAATGAATGTTATATTGTTGCTGTATTCTAACCATATCTTTACCCCATGATCGCATCTCACCTCCAGCAGACCCCACTCCTTCTGCATTATTTAGTTGGTGTGACCATTAAGAAACTACACTGGGTTGGTTTTCTTATGCAGAGGGAGTAAGCCTTGAGGGAGAAATGGATTTAGTACAGGAATAGATTGGAACCTTTCCAGTGGTAACACTGAGGATCTATGGGAAAGGTGAGTGATATGTCTTTCAGGAAAACCAGTAGTGATGCTCCACTTTTAAGTGTAAACAAGGCCCTTTAAATTATAAAATATGCTATGCCCTGCTAAGAATGCATAAAAAACAGCACATCAGCAGAGAAAAATAATTGCAGGATTACCTAATCAGTCAAATCATGTTTTAACGTCAGTACAACATTATCCTGTACACTTCTTCTTTCTGCTTTTCCCAGTTAGGGGTCGCCACAGCAGATCACCTCTCCACTTATGATTGGCAGTGGAGTTTTACGGTGTCTGGTTACCAGCCCAGCGCTCAACCTTCCACGGAAGGCACACACATGCACGCACTCATGCCTAGGGCCAATTTAGAGTATCCAATCCACCTACAGCATGTCTTTGGGATGTGGGAGAAAACCGGAGCACCCGAAGGAAACCCACACAACCACAGGAAGGACATGCAGACTCCGCACAGAAGGCACCCCAGCCAAGGATCGAATCGGAGAACCACTTGCTGTGAAGCAGCAATGATAACCGCGGCACCACTAACATTATCCTGTGCACTGCTACTTCTTAAGTCCATCATTTGCTTTTGTACTAGTCCCTTTGTTATCCTAACAAATGTTGTTTACATTGACCATTTCAGAGCATTACTATGCATACAGGAACTAAATTATTATCATCTATTCTCAGTTACCAATTTCTTTATTTTTTTTTTATTTCTGACTTAGAATATTTTCTGTAGTTGATGTCAAATAGCTTTATTAAGTATTTGGCAAACTCCTAAAATATTTCTACTCTTTTAGAAATTAAAAAAAAATTAAACAGCATGAATTGGTATCACTGTATATTATAGAATCTCTTTTCCAAGATTTTGTATTACATCTCTGCTTTTAGAGGTACTTTACCATAGAGCCAGATCTGGGACTAGGTGACCTAGGCGATTGCCTAGGGACTGCTGGCTGGGGGGACCCGCTGGCCAGGAGCCCTGCCACAAGTTGTAACTTTTAATTTAAAAAATGAAATCACGTCTTCTTTTATGCTTCTTTGAGAATGCACTGTACATCTGTGCATGTGTCAGTGTGCATGAATGCACATCAGTGCAGATTTACATTCCTGCTGCTGCTTCTCTGCATGCATTGATACATGCACATTTCTCTGCATGCATTGACACATGCACATTTAAATGTTTCTGCTGCTGCTTTTTCCATGCCCTGAATTTAAACTTGCTTACTGACTAGACATTCCTTCCTTCCCTGTTTGCTGCCATGAGACGAGAAGTATGTTCCTTCAAGAATGAAGGAGTGTATGTGCATGTTTGTGTAATTCCTTAGTTAGGGTTGACAGGTTAGTTAATTAACTTGCACAGACTCCAACCCTTTACCTTGGTTACAAGAGATGAGAGCCTTAATCCTTTACACCATCTACCAGACTGCTCAAAGAATGTGAGTTTCAATGCATTTTCAAGGAATTGTGAGTTTCAGCATATTTTCAAGGAACTAAGTTTCAAGGGAAGAGAACTTTACTGTTGTTCAAGTCTGTTTGCAGTGCGCAGCTGTTTTGTTTAGCAAATGGCCATCAGTGTTTGTGCTATAGAATTTGAAAGCAGTGTTAGTAGCACAACAGGTGGCATATTTACCTTTCTTGCAGAATGCTGTGGGTTCTACTTCCACACCATGAAGAAGGATTGCTGAAACTATGGTGCACTTTAAGGAGGAATGGAAGTGCTGCACTCCTGACTGTGTCCTCCTTCGGATGAGATGCCTAGTACCTATGAACTTGTTGTCAGTTTGCCAGCCTTTCAGTATTGCAATGTTACCTTCTTACCAAAAATGTAATATAGACAATTTATTCTACAAGGGCAGCAGGCACTGAATTTGTAGATGAAACACTGAAATGTAAAGCTAGTTGCCATCAGCAACCTCTGTATTAAGTACAGATCTCTTTAATGTAAAAACAAAATGAAAACTCCAGCAAAGCTAGAACTTTCACTGAGCGACCTCCCAAACCTCTTATGTCAGAGGCACATGGGATATATGCAAATGTCCCTTATGAACATCAGGTGTTTCAGCTAGTTGGCAATTCTGTATGCCCATGACTTGTTTCATCATTTTAATGGACAATTCCAGGCCAATAAAGCCAAATTCCACTAGCTGTGGATATGCATATTTCGGCCTTATGACCTCATCAGCACAGCACAAGCAGATTGTTTGACTAAGCATAAGAAACATAGGGCTGTTATACCCAGCTGATGTCCATTATCATTAGGGTAAACACTCTGCTTGTGCTGTGCTGACGAGGTCGTAACATTGGGCCTGAAATTGTCCATTAAAACAACGAAACAAGTCATGGGCATTCAGAATCGCCAATTAGCTGAAGCACCTGATATTCATAAGGGTCATTTGCATATATCCCATGTGACTCTGATACAAGAGGTTTGGGAGGTCACTCAGTGGAAGTTCTAGCTTTGCTGGAGTTTTCGTTTTTTTTTACTGATTGGTTTTTCAGTGACCTTCTCACTTATTGTTTTAGATCTCTTTAATGTGGAATTATTCAAATTATTTTTACTTCTGCAGAGATTGTAAATATTGACTGATATTGGTGGATTGTAATGACTGTGAAGTATGAGTGGCCTTTTTTGGTTGAAAAGTACTGAAATGGTAGTTTTGTATGCTTTGCTTCATTACTTACTATAAGTTTAAAACACACTCTAACATGTGGTGCTGTATTATACAAGGAATGTAATTTAATACAATCAGGAAGGCAGTGGTGGCTGATGACTTCAAATCAAAGGGAAGCTGCAGGAGACAGCTGGATGGGTGGGGTCAGTGGGAAGGGGTGCGGCCAACTAGAAAGGGGAGGGGCTATGCTCAAAACCACAAAAACTAACTAAATACACTGCCCTGGGTGCCAAAGCGTCATTATGAGAGTCCAATCAAGACAAAATGAAGTGTAGAAGAATAAAAATATTTCAAAGCATTGGCTGCATGACAGCTTACTTAATATCTAGATGGAAACAAAAAGGTTGTGAGGCATGAAAAAATAAATTACTTTTTAAAAACATTAATGGAATGACAGTCAAAATCAAGTATAAGAAAAACAAGCAGCACTCAACTCAAACCACTTCTTGCACTGCAGTTCTAATTATAATTTATATTCAGCTTTATTAAAGTACCAAGTAACATGCTGAAAGTAGAAATCTCTGATGCTCCCACTTGTAAAAATGTTTCTTATCCAAAAAAAGACCTGCTGCCTGACAACTATCTACTTGTTTCATGGGGAAAACATGATCAAAGTAAAAAATCAAAAGCAAACAAGAAATAAGCTCAAGATACATTGCTTAAAAGGATTACTGTACAGGTTATGGACCACATGATTGGCATTCTGTTTAGTTTATGGGTAAAGCCCGCAGAGATGACTGGAAGTCTCCAAGTGTAATGAGCTTCTTAAAATAATGTAATCCTGTCCTTTATTACAAATACTGTCATATGCATTTCAATACCGAAGGCTTATACATTATCTAGTTAAGTATTCTCTACATGGCAATAACAGAAAGGCTTTCAATGTTGGCAATTCTTTAACAGTATGCTTATTAAAGCTTACTTGCATCTTACGATCTCAGCCAAGCTTACCCGATGGTCATTAAAGTATTACTACTTAAACACAGTGCAACAGGCACTTTGAGTAATAAGCATAAATCAACAGTACAAAAAATATGACAGAAACCAGACCATTCTGCAAAAATCAAGGACAGATGAAAAGCCACTCTAGTACTTGTGTCTACCTTGGATGGGGGGGGGGGGGGTACTCTGCACATTTACACTGCATAACTACTCCTTGCCTTGCTTCAACACATCCAGAGTCACTACATTGGGGAGTGTGGTGCAACAAGTATGTCACAATTTGAAATGTCTCTGGCTGACTGTGATGGCCCTGACACATTTGTCATACCTCTCAACCTCAGAGCAAGAAATCTGGACAAAGCCATACAAAGAAGTGTGACAAAGGCCCAAAAATAAGGACAATTTTTAAATATTGCTCTTATAAACTTAGAAAGATAATAGAATAAGTCTTGCATTAGTATGAATTTTCTGAATGGTATGTAATCTGAAACTCAAATGTCTGTCATTATTTTCTAACTTCAGTCTTTAATGATTTGTCACTAATTTGCCAAAAAAACACAATTTTATTAAAAATGGACCAAAAATGTGATGTAAAAATATAAAATAGCCACACAATACAGCTGGGAACCTGTCAAAGAAGGGACACTTTAATATTAGTACTGCTAACTTGAGCAGCTGACAAAATAAAAGAATCTACATGCATTTCTGAAATAAAAGTAATCTATAACTCTGATTATTACAGTTATTTCTTAATTGTAAACCCTCCATGTTTTCTTGCAAAATTGCTATTTTGTGAAGGGATTATTAGGGGGAAGAGCAACATTTTGAGCCAAAATCAGGGACAGTTGAGAGGTTTGGCTATGCCTAATTCTATAAAGCAATTTATTTGCATGTACCTCTCAACATGTTAATGCAATAAATCTGGACAAGGCCAAATATATTGGGGGAACATATAAACAGTACTAAAAATTGCTCTTGTATAAACTGAGACAGTTGATAGAACAACAGGTCTTACTTTAGCATGCATTTTTCTGAAGGTTATGAAGTCTGAAACTAGTGTGCCATTATTTAGTGACTTAATTCCTAAATGATTTGCCAGAAAACCACAAATTTTATGAAGAACAAACCAAAAATAAGAAGCAAAAATCTATTCATTCTTTGAAAATCTGGACAGTTGGGAGGTATAGTTCAGCTGGGGCTGTCTTTAAGTTTGCCGCCCTTCCCCCTCACAAAATCATGGTCGAATGGAGCCTCCTCCTGCTGCCATTCCAATGATCCATTACTTGGCTATTTCACTCCATTTACCATAAACACTAATGTGCATACCGATTTACTTCTATGATGATTTGGACTTCACTTGAAAGTTTTATTTTGCATTTTACAGCACAAACACTAAGACATCTGCTAAACAAACTCAGCATTAAAGCTTCTCTGCCCTTGAAACTCACATTCATTGAAACAGCATTGAAACCCACATTCAAAGAAATTACATTTACCAGTGGCAGATAAAGATTAATTCTGGGTTGTTTTCAAATCATAGGCCCCTTGCATATGAAACATATGCTCTTTGATACACCTTCCTATTGTTTTGAACATTTTTCCAGTAAACTATGAAACAAAACACATGCACCAATAATGACAAAACTGCCCAATTCAAAACATCTTTCCAGTAAACAATGAAACAAAATGCATGCACCCATAATGACAAAACTGCCCAGTTCAGAACATTTCCATCATAAAAGTCTACTCAAACTTCTACAGTCCACCATTATCAGTAAATATGCACAATTATACAGTCCACCATTATCAGTAAATATGCACAATTCTACAGTCCACCATTATCAGTAAATATGCACAATTCTACAGTCCACCATTATCAGTAAATATGCACAATTCTACAGTCCACCATTATCAGTAAATATACACAATTCTACAGTCCACCATTATCAGTAAATATGCACAATCTCTGAAGAAGTAAAAAAGTCATCTAAATAATTCCACATTAAATAAATCTGTAACTAATGAAGAGGTTGCTGCTAGCAAACACTTTTATATTTCATGGTTTCAACGAAAAATAAAGTGTCTGATGCCCCTGAGGAATAAATTGCCTATATTACATTAAAAATGATAAGCTAGTAATATTGCAATAGGAAATGGATGGCAAACTGATAACAGGCTCATAGTTAGTATCTTAACTTTTTAAGTACAGCAGCATTCACCCCTTGTGGGAGTAGAACCAACAACCTTCTGCATCAAAAGCAAGTACACAACCTGTTGTGCTATTAACAATGCAAGCTGACTTAGCATAAGCAGCTCTAAACTTCTCTTCCCCTGCAGCTCTCAGCTCCTTGTAAAATCTACTCAATACTCAACTGCATCTCAACTTTGCAGCACAAGAAATCTGGAAAAAGCCATATTTATTGGGCGGTGGTCAAAAGCCCAAAAACCAGGGACACATTAAACATTGCTTGTATAATCTTGGAAAGTTGCTAGAATAAAATGCTGTGTTACCATCATACATTTTACTGCCAAGGTCCCTGTGCAAAAGAGTCAGAGCAACATACCACTATGCCAAATCAGCTGCTTTGTGAAAGAAAAATGCCGTGTTACCACCATACATTTTACTACCAATATCCCTGTGTAAAACAGACAGAGCAACATACCACTATGCCAAATCACCTGCTTTGTGAAAGAAAAATGCTGTGTTACCACCATACATTTTACTGCCAAGGTCCCTGTGCAAAACAGTCAGAGCAACATACCACTACGCCAAATCAGCTGCTTTGTGAAAGAGTGGAAGACTGAAACTTAAATGGCTATCATTTAATGAATTCATTTCTCACCATAGCTGTCAACCTCTTAGCACAAAACACCTGGACAAACCCAGTAATGAGGGAATACAGCCCTCAAACATATTCAGTGAATTAAGTTCTTGCCATAGCTGTCAACCTTAGCACAAAAAAACCTGGACAAAGCCAATAATGGGGTAATACAGCCCCAAAAATAAGGTCAAATTTCAAATATTCATCTTATAAACTTAGGTTGTGTTACTATGTATTTTCTGAAGAATATGAAGTCTGAAATTCAAATGCCTGTCAATTATACTTCTGACGGAACAAAAACAATTTTCAGCAGAGGCCCAGGGAGAAATACTGCAGACACATGTCTCTGTAAAATGGCAGGACATCAGAGCAAATCCACACAAACACAAGGATAAGATGCAGACTCCACACAGAAGGCACCCCAGCCAAGAATCAAACCAGAAAACCTATAGCTGTGAGGCAACAATGCTACCACTGCACCATCAAATATGTAAGGAATTAAACATTCAGAAACCTGAAGTCTGAAATTCAAATGCCTGTCAATTTTATTTAACAACAAAAAAAAATTTTCAGCAGAGGCCCAGGAAGAAATAATGCAGACATCTCTTTGTAACAAGGGAGGACACAAAAGCAAACCCACACAAACACAGGGAGAAGATGCAGACCCTAAAAAGAAGGCACCCCAGCCAAGAATCAAACCTGAGAACCTGCAGCTGTGAGGCAACAATGCTACCACTGCACCATCAAATATCAAGCATTGCGACATTTAGAAACCACTGATATTATGAGGAACAGATCAGATCAAATATGAGGCAAAAATCTGCAATTTTTTTTTTTACAAATGGTGGTGGGTAGAAAATTCAGGTCTTTAACACCTGCATACAAGGTACAGGGTTCAAGCCTGAGGTATTCCCTACCACACCACCATTTGTTTAGCCACCAGTATATGGCATTTACGTACGTATGTACACACATACACACACACACACACACACACACACACACACACACACACACACACACACACACACACACACACTTACCTGTAGTAGGCCGATCTCGTAGCTGCAAGCAAATAAATCCACTGTAGCTGCAAACACATAAATCCACAGAAGACTCTGCCATAGCTGCAAACACATAAATCCACACAAGTCCCCACCTGTCCAGCTCCGAATCGCGAGATCTTCCCGACGAGACTGCAGCAAACTCCAGACTGCTGTCATTGCAGTCCGACTCCGATGAGGTTTCCCAGCGAGTTTCCAGGACAGTCTATTGCAGTTGTACTGCATAGACTTCTGGGATCTTGCTCTAACATGTTTCCCAGTCCAGACTGCTGCTGAAACAGTCATAGCATGCTCCAGACTGTCTCAGCAGCAATCCGGACTAGTGCCCATGCGCGAAGTCCGCGAATTTTAATTTTTTTTTCTTTCTTTTATTTTCTTTTATTTTCTAATTTCTTTATGTTTTACAGCTGGGGAGGCTGCAGTCCGGCAGTCCAATAGCACGGGCCGCCCCTGCAGGAAGGTGAATCAAAATCCATGTATGCATGGTCCTAAAAATGTGTGCAAGGCCCTGTGGTTTGAAAACAGCCCGAAGGTAAATTTTATTCACCACTGGCCAGATGCATTTTCTTTGAATGTGGGGTTCACTGCTGTTTCAATGAATATGAGTTTCAAATGCAGAGAAATTTGCTGCTCATGCTGTCTGTTTTAATTATGTGCATGCATTTTTTGTTTAGCAAATGGCTATCAGTGTTTGTGTTATAAAATTTTAAGTAAACATTTTAAATTAAATTCAAATATCTGTAGTTATAGAAGTAAAGAAAATAGTATGCCCATAGACAGGTTTGAACAGTGTGCATGGTAACTGCAGCAAAATAGCCAAATAATGGGACACTGGAATGACTGCAGGTAGGGGCTGCTGCCAGGGGTGCCCCTGATCCATTAATCTGTATAATGCCCCATTTGGCCATGATCTGGCTGTGCTTTAGCATGACTTAGCCAGGCTCAGATTTTTTTCTTTGACTATCTTTTTTTTAAGGTCCAGCAATCTTCTTCAGCCTCCTTTTTTTTTTTCCTGCCTCTTAGCAGAATTCTCCAAAATTACACTCCCAACACCCCTTAAGATAAAATAATAAACAACTCCTTATCATACACAAACCAAAAAAACAAATCTGCAGGACATTTTTATATTGTAACACAGTATCAAAAACATGGAGCTCACATCTTATAACAATCAGGCCGCCAATGGATGTCTTTAAAACATTCTTGGCTAATTTCTGGCTCTGGCCATGCTCCATACCAGGCTAGTCCCATCTTATAATCCATTTTCTCTTTCACTCCACCTCCATCTTCTAACCACAGTTTTTTTTCTCACTCAGTTTTCTGCAGCCACCCTCTCCCTCCACTTCCTGCAACTACAATCATTTTCATTTTTCTGACCTAATGACCTCCCCTGCCTTATCATTGACTGTTCCACTACTGAAAATCTTACTTACTGTGCTACTAAACTATATATCTTTCAAATATTTATTTGTAATTTATAAGTGCCTCTGTTAACTTCATAAACATATTTTCTCTTCTCATATATACATACGTATATTCCTTTGTTTACTAACCAAATTTTTCCTTTCTCTCATCTGTGACACTCTTTAACTTATTAATAATCCTTTTCTTCGATAACCACTGTCTTTATCTCTTTTGAATGTATTTATTTTCTAGACTTCTCCCAGCTTTGCTTCCAGCTCTCTCTTCACCTCTTCTGATTTAAACAAATTAAGCTTATCTCTCTGACTAGACACTCTCACTATCTCTTTAGTTACACTGTATTATATTGTATTGTATCATAGTTGTAAAGATGACAACTTTTACAACTCTGTTATATTATATTTTAAGCATTATAATACATATCAAATGTCTATATTAGTCTGCTGTTTTGCTTTCATTTAATATGGAGGAGCATTTCACCCCAGGTCGCCACTTGAAAGCAGGTTATTACCTATCCAGACATTCCCGCTTAGCAAATTACAGTAAATAATAAATAAATGAAATGCCAAGAGATGTCACTAGGATAATCCTAGAGAAGCACCTGGAGGCATCACCAGGGTTGTCTTAATATAAGATTAAGTAAATTTAAAGGTATACTCTGTTCAGATATTTACAATGCAGATAATAACTAATATTATTTTTCAATTTTTGCAGGGATATGAACAAGAAACTGCGAGATGAAAGAGACGCCTATGAAGCCAAGAAGCCGGTTAGTCTCAGAAAGAAAATTGTAGTTCATACCCACCCTCCTTGTTGTTGCCAGGACAGTTGTTGCTGTTTGTCATGCAGCCAGGGACAATACTGATATCTGTTCAGCAACTGGGAAGGATTTGAGCCATGGGTCCACTGTGCATTTCTGTATGCTGGGAAAGTTTTTATTCCCAAACCTGTACCAGAAACGGGTATTCTTGGATATTATTTTTATTATTGTACCATTTAAAAGAATCTGAGCCTTTTATGTGAAGGAAAAATGTAAGTTATAAAAGCAATATTTTATGTAAATGTCTTGCCGTGGGTAATGTTTTGCAAAATGATCATTGTTTTACAATGTTTGTTTTAAATATTTGTATGGTATTGTTAAGTTTTAATAGTACTCTCCTAGAAATGTGTTCTGTTATGCAAATCAGGAAAGGCAACTAGAGTTTAGCCAATATATAAGTGTGACACTGTCTTAGTAATTTATTATCAGTCGAAGCAGGCAGTAGCTTTTTCCACTTATGCCAGTCAGAGGACACACTATTTTTTTAAAACTTTTGTCTTAAGATTTTCTTGTGAAATTAGTTTGACGGATGTAGTTGTTGTGATAGGAAGTATGTGTTTTTGTCAGATTGTTGGAAATTCACTGAAACTTTACTTATTCTTTGTATGTCACCATAATGGCTAATAAGGGCATATACCCTGTTATTTCCTGATAGTTATGCAGTGAGTATAAACTTAAGCTAATTGTGCTTTTGTGTTTTACTCTCAGCATTGCAGTAGCTCAACAGACTATGAGACTTTTACTGCACATTTTCACAAAATGACCACTTTTACCTCTAAATTTAAGACAATATTTGATTTGTATGTGTTCCTGCCTTTGCACTATAGGTGAGGCTAGCTGCTGATCCTAGAGGTGAATAACATGTAGTGCAATGCTAGCTATAACTGTGTAGTGATGGCTCCTCATAGTTAAGTTCTGATAATGAGACTCTGCTACTGGACATTTGTCTTGGAATTGTAATGTTATGGGAAATCATTAAATTGTTATGAATTTTAATGCAAGTACTACATGAGAAGAGTCAAGAGTACAGCCTTAGCTAATTTAGGAAGTGCCTGCAGCAGAGGAAGGAGGTGGGCATTGAAGCTCAGCAGTGCCTCTATAATGAGGCAGTAGGAAATAATGCTTCCTATGCTAGAGAGTTAGTGCAATACAATACCAAGCTGTCAGAGCTTACCCTTCTAATTTAATAGCAAGTGTTCATTTGCACTAAAAGTGTCATTATCAGAGGTATGTTATAATAGCACGTCAGTAATACCCAAACTAAGGGTTTATATTATAAGCACGAAGGACCATTTAATCGAATACATAAACAGTGACAGATATTTACCGAACCACAAATACACCAAACGCCGTAAACTGCAAAATTAAAAATCACGAATCGTCATACTCGGCCAACCCCACCGCCCGCGACATACTACCTTCCGAAACAAAATAAATAAACCACCTACATACATACACTAACCAAAACCCTACTTCTAACCCTAAAGTAAAGCACCAAAACCCTACTTCTAACCCTACACTAAACCTTACATACATTACTGTCTATGCACTTACCTTAACCCACACCATAACCCTAAGGTCCGTAACTATCGCACACTTACCTTACAGAGCTATACCGCAAACGGGGCAACTATGACGAATCGACATTTTGAATTTCCCATTTTTGAACGTTCAATCTTTTCGTGGTTTGCGCAATATGTGTCGCTCTTTTCGTATTTGCTGAACAGGACCTTCGAGCTTCTAATATAAACCCCCAAACTAACATACCCACACACACACACACACACACACACACACACACACACACACACACACACACACACACACACACATATAACCTCTAGAAACCTCCTAAAATTAGCCTCTCCTAATAATCTCCCATGATACATAGGGACACAATTGGGTTGGATTGCATGGCTAGGCTTATAAAGGCCCTGGTAGTCATTAGCCTAGTGTAAGCCAATAAACCTATAGGTTTTCAATGGTATTGTGTTCCCTTGTTTGTCCTCATCTGCTCTATGAGCTACAGGACATGACTAGCTGTGGTTTATCTTTGCTTTATTGGTACTAGCAGCATTTAGCTGTAGTGTAAATTGTTTTGGCATCATTACTGCAGTTGGCACTGCCATCTTGTTCTCTCTTATATTACTACAGTGTTACATCACTAATTCTGTGCAACTAAAGCTGTCCTCTCATGATTAGAGTTTTTAGTTTTACCTGATTTGCCATTGCCTCACACTTGTTGTTGACATTGCCTGCTTGTAGCCAGCACTTTATAAAGGTATTGCAGGCTGTTAGTCCAACTACATCTACCTTAGTTACTAAACTTAAACCTAGCTGCTAACTGCATAATTGACTACATTCTGCTTTACAAGACACAGACCCATCTGGCTGATATGGAGAACAAATCTCCTTGTATCCTTTCTTTTGCTAGCCTCATAGTATTTGGTATTCTTAGACAGTGTAGGTAGTTGTGACTCCCCTGCACTGGCCCAGTAATCAAGGAGCCCCAATCCTCACCACTGGCATCAGTGAGGGACACACACACATTGGAAGTATGACAAGCACACACACAGTAAAGTACAATTTCCCTTAAGAGGACACAGAGATCACAGTCAGTCTGGGGGCTGGTTTCTCTCTCTTTGCCCAGATCTCCAATAAGGCTCATCACTGGCACATCTATAGGGTTAAGATATCAGCTGAGTGGCCAAGCCAAAACCTCCAGCACCCTCTCTGTCCAACCAGTGCTTCGTGTCCCTGCCCAAGTAGCTGACACGCACACTTTGAGATTTGATTTATACACAAACACGCACTTGGGAAAGCTTGGCACAAGTTTACTAGCTATGCCCCCTTATGCCCAGACTATAAGGTAGTACCAGCTGCCAAGGGCCACTACTTATCAACGACTTATAAGGCCCTTACCAAAGGGTGCCCAATCTTACTGTGTAATGTTACTATTAATCCAAATGGTAAGTGTGACCAAAACTTGCAAGGCTATTGGATGTCACCAAATACATATGCAAGTACTCTCAGAGCTTAAATATCTCTAAACAAACCAACCACAATTAAAATGTTTAAATATATTTAATAATAAATAATAAAAGAACAAGACAATACTCAAACAGCACAGTAACTACATAGTTCAGAATCACAGGAGATATTTTAAAACAACATTGCAGGACAGTCTCAAATACATACAGAAAACTAAACTAATCTTTACTATATTCCTCTCTAACTCAAAAAGATACTATGCCCTAAATAACTTACTTACAGAGCAAGACACAGACAGAAGTGCTGAATGGATGATTCTAGGTCCAAGGCAAGATACAAAATGTCCTCTCTCCCTCTCTGAGAGAATTCTTAAATTAATACCACATATTACTGCTGGGTTAGCCTAGATGGCATTACTCTTTGTCACCTGCCTTCAGTTCCCTGGCTAACAGAAACTTAAAATTTAACACCTCTGTGTCAAAAATACATATCTTTCAGAAGTGTGCAGCTGCTAGGAAATCACAGAGCAATAAAAACCTAGTAATTATTTCTGTTTTAAGAGAATAGGAAAACCTCTAGCTCTAGACATTTTTCTGCTTGCTTCACTGAAACACAGCTGTAAAACACTTTACAAGTTTTGCAAGTTAACTCTGTATGTTCTAGCTTCTACTATTAAAACATACATTTGCACAGGTACATAGTTTATATACATTTCTGTTCTTTCCAGTAGGGTACACTGTGGTTACATTCTTGCAGCTCAGTACATAACATAACAGTTCAACACACACTTTTGCACCAGTAGTTTAATATACACATAACATATAGTTCTCTTACTTCTGTAGGACAAGCATATGAATCATATTAATACTTACAAATGATTATTTACAAAATTCCAGATAGCTGGGCTGACCGTATTTCCTTTTGTCACATTTCTATATAAATCATATTAATATTTTCAAGTGATATATAATTATTTACAAAATTCCAGATAGCTGGACTGGCAGTATTTCCCTGGTGTCACAGTAGTAACTGCAAAAAGTTTATAAACAGCAAATTTTTACTTCACAGTAACGATTCGGTATGTGACAGGTATAGGTATCTATACAACTTAGATACCATCGACTTACCAACAACATAGTCAGTGAGCATCACATAGTACTACCCAGAGCTTGATATGAACCTATTGACCTTACATATGCTAAGGCTGTCAAAAAGCTATCACCAAGCCTCTTAGGACTAACAACATACAACCATACCAGAAATATGTAAACACTACTTCGCCTTCTTCACACACAGTATTTACTTTATTCGTTCTTCAGTCACTGGCTATGTGGGCTGGTCCTTGGAACCTTTTCAGCGATGGCTTGAGTGCAAAAGGCACAAAAGTAAAATTAAAAGATTCAGATAGATTATTTCAAAGATTACAGAAGTACACAGCATTTAGTTATGCAGTGTAAACCCATTTAAAGTACCAGTGATTCATGTAAAGTACAGTACTATCTGTACAGAAGTTTCTACAGGAGTCAGAAGACTAAAAACAAGTATGTGCTGATAGTTAAGGAGAGAGAGAGAGAGAGTAGAATTATATGAAAGAAGCAGATAAAGGAGCAGAGGAGTTACTGATTAGTAGAGAGGATATAGTCAGTAATTGATTGGAGCAGAAGGTATTAGCATACTACCAAAGGAAAATGAGTTACAAGTTGTAAAGTAAAAAATCACCAGGGTGTAGTAAGTAAACCATATACCACCACTAATTCCATGACAGTAAACAGAAATATCAAACAGGTGAGTCTGGTGTAAAGCTCATTTACTCCATGACTGCTAGGCAGGGTCTGAGCTGTTATGAGGACTCTGTGTCCACTCACACAGGGCAGATATGATCACAACCTTGTTACAGCCCACGTAGATATGAATGATTTCATGCACATAATGAAAGTCATCCTGAATCTCACTATGCATGTGTTAAATGCAGGGAAGACCCTGGTCCTGAGTGGAATCGTACCTTTACCTGTAGTGATGTGTAAATAGTTGGCTAAGTAGTTGGTGTCATTCTGAGGTTGGGAGGGGAATAGGTGTAAAGTTTGGAGATGAGGTAGTTGACAGGTCAACTTGTTTCACAAAGCATGGCCAGTACCTCTTGTTCCCCTGTCTTACATGAAATGGCTAAAGCCCTTTCTGGACAAATCCAACTGCTGGGCATCCCAACATGACAGAAAGAGAAATACAGCTAATTCAGACTCCAAATCAGACTACATTAAGGAACTCTTCTTAATTCAAAAAGTCTTAATAACAAACTCATAGATCTAGAGGCTCTCCTGCAACTTGAACACATCCATATATATGGGCGTTGTAAATGTAAATTGGTTTCACTGTATAGGTAGGACATCCTCAATACCTGCATTTTTGTATGTAGCATGCATTCAGTCCTGAGAGAAACCGCAGTGAGGTTTCCATATTTATCAAGGATCACATCTCAGATCCTCAGAGATCCCAAAACTGAACTTACTGAATTCCTGCTTTCCATGGACAGAAGAAATTATCACTTTTTAGCACATTAATAAAAGATTCTTAAATATACTCAAACTAATCTTAATGAAAAATTTCTGTATGATGGGCGATTTCAACTATCCATTAATTAACAGCTGCACTTACATTCGTAAATCGGGTATGCCCAGAAAATCCTTAACCTAATAAATGGCCAACTATGGTTCAGAACATTCCAGACCTTGTACTTGCCAGCATTTCTCAGATGTACTTTTCCTTTTATATCTCTGTCCACTTAAAGGTATGTACATCTGGTAATGTCATCTATAGATGGGGATCAGTTTTCAGGGTAGACTGGTAAGAACATTATTTATTCATAACAGTAGCAATACTTTGGGAGAGACATGACAGAACATGAGGCATCACTGTAGGATGTATAGAGAGGCTGGAAGGAGGTGCTTTAGGAAGGATCAAATGCTATATCTGAAGGGCTATTTTGCTAGTATAGGTCTATGTTCTGAGGAAAGTCACCAGGTCTCCTTTGCTTCATTCAAATTAGGAGAGAAATGTCAAGGTGTAGCTACAGGATATGTATTTGTTGGTAACAGTAATTACATTATCCCTTCTATAAACCGGGTAAGGTAATATAGCCAGGGGTGTGGAGGGGAAGATGCACTCATTCTTACTATAGAATTCAAAACTTTGTGTTAACCTGTAGGCAGATAGATCATCAAAGCACCACTAAAGCAAATCTACAGAACCTTCTCAAGCTCTCACCCTTTGAAAAGGAAAAAATATGGGTTACATTCAGAGTGTATGCATGGTCTAAAAAGGTTAGTGGGAAAGAGAAGAGAGGTCCAGAATACCAGCACAACATTACCTTCTTGTATATCTTGCTACAACTAAGAAATTTATGCTTCTGCATCATGCTGTATTGTTTGTAGTTCAATCCTTTCCTCCAGTTATTGCCATGTGTGCTTTCTGTGTGTACTCTGATTTCAACTTGTTTGTGTGCATGGTTGTTCTTATAGCAATTATACTTAGCTCTGCAACACCAAACTGTATGTGCTTCAACACAAACAATACCACCAAAGCCACAAAAAGTATTTTATTTCTCTAGCGCCTCAGCTACAAACAGCTTTCAAGGAGTAAAATACACAAAATGAACCACACTTTACATAATGCCAGCAGCTTTAATCAATGAACAATTAAACAATACATTAAAAAAAATCGCTCAAATTTCAGTTAAAACTTTTTTTAAAGTGTCAGTGTCCATTTCATATAACACTTTTCCAACAACATTCAGTATTTAATCCCTTTGGTACTAAGGTACCATATTTTAAAATAAATATTGTTTCCTTTTTTAAAAGATTATATCTATGTGTTTCCCCTATCATTATTATTTAAACAAATCTGTTGTAAAATAGTTGATTCAAGTCCTTCAGGATTTCCATCATGGCAATTTCTAAAATGTTGGGCCAAGGGGCTTTATATCCTACCTGTCCTAATGTCCCTCAAATGTTCTAACAATCTAACTTTGAACATTCTTTTAGTTTGTCCAATATAGAACATATTACATGTACATCTAATGGCATATACTACCCCTTCTGTTCTACAATTATAAACCCCATTCACACTAAATGGGATACTATTTATAGTCTGAAAAGTATTTATTATATGGGGACATCCCCTACACTTATTGCAGGGTCTCATCCCTTTGTTCCAAATCTGCGCAGACAAATGAATGTCTGGCCTATGATATTTAGTATGTACCACCATATCTCATATGTTTCTACCTCTCTTATAAGAAAACACTTTTTATTAACCAGCCCATTTAATTCATCAAAACTTTTCAAAAATTCCCAATAATGGAGCATAATTTGTTTCATATTCTCACTCAAGACATTATATCCTAGAACCAAAAATAAGCTATCTGTATCTCTTTTATTCATTTCACTATCATATTCTCTCACATAAATTTTTGTTTTATTATCTGTTCCATGTCTAATATGCAGTACCTTCTTCGCATCTCTATCAATAATTTTTACATCATATCTTCTATTCCTGAACATTGCTGCAGTCTGTTCGAATTCTTCTCTAAAAATACCCTCATCGTTACACAATCTTGATATTCTTAGAAATTCCCCGAATGGCAATGATTCCAGAGTATGTCTAGGATGACAACTAGTGCCTGTTAGAAATTGATTCACCTCATTAAATGTCCTATGTATGCTTGTTTTTATACCTTCACCCACTATTCCACACAAATTTATATCTAAAAATGAAACTTTATGTCCGTATTGTAAACCATCGAATGCTATCTGAAATCTATTCTGCTGTATTTCTTCCACAAAACGCGGTACTAAATATACACCACCCTCACACAAAATAACTAAATCATCAATAAACCTAAAATAAAAAGGCAAAAGGAGAAGCCATTGCCGTTTCTTGTACTTGATGGTAAATCTGATCTTCAAAATAAAAAAAAAATATTTTCCAAACAAAATTGAGTTAAATCTAAAATACAATATGTAAGGGGGCTACTACCTATTTGAAGTCTAAGGGCTTCAAGCCCAAAATTATGTCTGATGTTCGTGTAAAGGCTCTTCACATCCAGTGTTATCCAATACATACCATCCCTCCATTTAACATTTTTAACCTTTTCTAAAAAATCAGAAGACTCTTTAATATAGGAAGGAAGTTGCATCGCTTCTTTTAATAACACTTTATGTAATATAACACCCACACTGTGTAAAAAATACTTAGTCGAAACTATCGGTCTACCTGGTGGATTTCTTATATCTTTGTGGATTTTGGGCAAGTAATAAAAATAAGCAGGCCCTGATCCTTCACATATCAATTTATTGGTGACATCACTCTCAGTCCAGTAACCTAGTCTCAAACCTTTTTGAATCAAATGTGTATAGCTTTTCTTTGCTTCTTCTATTTTAATCATTTACTATCTGATATATTGTTCTATCATCTAACAATTCTAAACACATTTTTAAATATTGCTCATAATACATTATTACTATTTTATTACCTTTATCTGAGGGTTTAACAGTCTTTTAACTCTTTTCTTAGAAAAATTCAACAAGGCTGACCTCTCCTGTTTTGACAAAGTATACTCAACATTCTTTTTGTTAAAATTTCTAAATAACATATCTAATTCAAAATCAACTATTGAGTAAAAATTTTTAATGCCTTCATGAATGCAAGGTGGCATAAACTTACTCTTACTAATAACAGCAGAAGTGTCTATCAAACAATATGCATTCATCTCGCTATTACAAGACATATATGAATCAAACGAATCAATTTCAAGCATACTCTCATCAGTATCACATATGCTTTTTTTTATGATCGTTGTCATTATTCACTGGCATCAAGCAATGCATATTAAAATAATACCATAAATGCAATTTTCTAACCAACTTATACAATTCAATTTTGCATTCATATTGTTTTGGTATTACTGTTGGCACAAACTTTAAACCATAACTCAACACATTACAAAAATGTTCATCCAGGGAACAACCAGATAAATTCACAATGATATTAGCATTATTAGACAAACAATCAGTAACATTTGGTCCTTTTGTTTTCACGCCATTGAGGTTGATGGCCCCCTCTCTGAGGCTCATGTTCTGAATAGCTCCTCTTTTGCTGCCTTTTGTTCTCGCCATAAGAGCGAAAATTATCCTGCATGTACTGTCTGTTCATTGACATAGATAAGCAATTATACTTAACCTACCCCTGTTGCCAGAATTTTAACTGAAAGGGGTGCCTTCAGGATGAATTAACTTACCCAGTTAATAGGATCATAGGAGGTTACTAGGCTATTGGTTCTGGGACCTTTAAAGCCTAGCCATGATTTACCCTTGTTCCTTAATAGACCAAGGCATATAGTCTGTATTTGCCATGCAAGACTAGGATCAGCACCGGCTGCCCCTATCCAAGAGGGACATAGGTGAAATACCCAGGGTAAATTTCCAGTTTACCATCCAGTTGTCCAAGTTACGCTTAAATAGGGTCTTTGAGGTGCTAAGCTTTATGTGAATTGGGAGTTAATTCCAGAGGAGTGGCAACTTCTGGGAGACATATCTGTCTCTCCAGCATGTCCTGGTAATGGCACAGGCTAGGTTAAGATCCTTAGAATGAGTGACTCTTGTCCCACTGGAGTTACAGATATGCAGCATTTCCATTAAGGCTGGGTTTGGGACTGCTCTGTAGGCCAGCCACAAGTCACTAGAGTCAGAGCAATGCACCACTACACCAAATCAGCAGTCTATATGATGCAGAGTACAGTTTTAGGGCCTTTAGTCTATCCATGTAGATTATATGCTGAAGGCCTTGAATTTTCTTGGAGAGAAACCTCTGGGGTCTCTCTAGCTGCTGCAGGTATCTGGTGAGGTACATACAAAATGTGAGCACTGTACTCTATTATTGGTCTGATAAGGGACAAGTACAGGGGAGTTATAACATCATTAGCTTTGATGCTATGCTTTTACTTAAGAGATGTGCAACGTAGAAGGCCTTCCTTACCATTGTAGACACATGGTGATCAAAGTTAAGGTTGCTATCAACCTGTGTACCTAAATCTCTCACAACTGGGTTTGAACCTAGTGGGGAATAATTAATTTTGTAATTAACAAGGACTTCTGCTTTGCTGAGGGTGACGATAATGCATTTTTTTCTGCATTGAGTTTAAGACTGTGGCTCTAGCACCAGCCATTTATCTGTGTAAGCCCATTTTGTACAATGTTGACATTGTTTTGGAATTTGATGGTTGCACCCAGTTTGTAGTCATCAGCAATCTTGGTAAGCCACAGGCCATTAATTTTCACCCGGATTTCTGAGAAGTAGATTCCAAACAGTAGGGGGCCCAGTACAGAACCTTGTGGAACACCACTGGTAACAGGTCTGCTGGTATAGGTGGAATCCACAATCTTCATTGTATACATTCTGTCAGTGAGACATTTGGCTACCCATCTAATGATGTTTGGGTTTATCCGCAGCTGGGTGAGTTTCTCAATAAGGCCTGAGTGGGGGATTGTGTCAAAGGCCTTGGCCAAGTCAAGATAGACAGTATGTACTGTTTTGCCTTCATCTAGGGCTTTAGTGACACTCTCAAAGAAGTCCACCAGGTTTAGCAGGCATGATCTGCCCGTAATGAAGCCAAACTGGGTCGGATCAAGAGTCTGAAGGTCTTCCTATATCCTTGTTGATGAGGTCCATGATGATTCTCTCCATGGCCTTACAGATAAACTGGTTAGGCTTATGGGTCTATAATTCCCAGGGTTGGTTGAGAGAACACCCCCCCCCCCTTTGTGCAATAGGATTACAGTTGCTGTTCTGCACTCTGCTGGGACAAAGTCAGTACTTATACTGTGGTTGAAGAGAGTACCGACTGGTTCCACTAACTCCTGTTTTAGACAATTTAGTAAGCAGCCTGGGATGTTATCCTGTCCCATAGAGGCTGTGTTTTTGGCCTTGGAGAGAGTGGTTATGACCTGCTCTTTGAAGATACTAGGTAGAGGACTGGTGATGAGTATGCTTTGGGGTATGATTGGTGGGGACAGAGGGTTGAAGTTTTCACCCAGCCTTTTGGCTAGCAGGTTGGTGATATCCTTAGGTTCAGTATGTATGGCACCATCCACTATTAATTTAGCACAATGTTGGGCCTTTTCTTTTAGAGTTTGGACATAGCTAAGGAATGTCTTGTGATTATCCTTAGCTAGGCATGCTAATATGGTTTCAACGTTAGCTTTTGAGGACTTTATAAGATGTCTAATTTGCTTGTTCAGGCTGTGGATGGTACTTCTGTTTTGCTGAGACTATTCCTTCTTATTCTTTGATAGCAGTTTCTTTCTCTTATTGTATAACCTATTTATGGTCAATGTCTACCAGGGCTTGTTTTTTTCAAGAGGACCTTGTTTTGATCCGTTCAGGTTTGGCTGAGTCGATACATTTGTATAGGTGTTTATTTAAAGCATTTGTGTACACCTCACTATAGGAGTCATTGCTGTCAGTGGTGGCAGGGGGTTTGAAACTATTTATACAATCACTTAGGAGGCTATAGTTTACCTTGGAGAAATTATTTCAACCTTATAACTCTTGGGGGGGGGGGGTCAGGTGCAATTGTTACTTTGAACAAGACTGATTTATTATCATACTTTAGGCAATGGGCAAACTGTACACCAATACCCTGATTGGAGAATGAGTGTTCTCCAGCAGGGTATTAATGTATAAGTAATGCCTGCTGAGAAGAACGAGTCTGCCACTCACGGCAGCTTATCAAGCCACAGTGGAGCCCGGAATGAGGAAATGGAATGGCCACCATTATTTTACTTCTACTAAACAGTGTTTTTGCTGTTTAGTGAGTGTAAACTATAAAAAAAGTAGACAAAAAGGTACGTGTGTGTGTTTATGTATGTGTGTGAGTGGATGTGTGCATGCCAGTAAGAGTGAGCGAGCCATTATTTTACACTCGCTAAGCAGCACTTTTTCTGTTTGGCGAGTGTAAAATAAAAGTGAAAAAAAGAAAAAAAAAAGAAAATGCAGCATGTTTGTGAGTGCATGTATGTATGTAAGTGAGAGAGAGAGCAATCATGTGTGTGTTTCTATCTGCATGTGTGTGTGAATGGGTGCATGAAAGCAGAGATACTCTGTGTGTGTGTGTGTGTGTGTGTGTGTGTGTGTGTGTGTGTGTGTGTGTGTGTGTGTGTGTGTGTGTGTGTGTGTGTGTGTGTGTGTGTGAGAGACAGAGATGGATGGAGAAGAGTGAGAGAGAAAGTGAGAGTGATGTGTGAGTGAATGCATGTATGTAAGCAGAGGAGACTGCCTGCGACAGAGCTTGAGAGAGAGTGAGACTGAATGTGGGTATGAAAGCAGCTGGAGACTGAGAGATTGAGAAAGAGGGCAAGCCAGATCTTGTATGAATGAATGTGTGTATGAAAGCAGCCTGCGGCATTAGACCTCATAACACCCCTGGGCAGGTGTTAATTACAAATTAACATACACCCTGTCAGGCATTATTGCTTGCTTACCAGGTAGGGTCCCACACGTGGGGTGATCCACTGACGCCCCCCCCCTTGTTGATGAGTACTAGGTCAAGGATATTTGAGCCTCTTGTAGGGGTGCAGACTATCTGTTCCAAGGCATTTTTATTAACAAAGTCCAGGAACCTTAGGGTAAGTGTATTTGTGCATCATATATGTTTCCCAGTCGATGGTAAGGTAGTTAAATTCACCCATGATCAGGGTGTTTGGCTGTATTGTGAGTGAGTCAAGTAGGTCCAGGTAGGCAGTGTGGTTTTCCTGGTTCATGCTGGGGGACCTACAGCTGACAATGACGTGGACGGGGTCTTTCCTATAGTTAGTTGGACTTGGTGTAATTCCAGGGAGTCATACTGTTTAACCAGTCATGAAGTGTATTTGTCTTTGATGAGGATGGATATATCTCCTCCTTTGGTTCTTTCATGTTCATTTTGTGGTCTGAATGTGTGGAAGGCATTGCCGCCTTGCATGGCCAGGTTACTCTCTGCAGCCTTGAATCAAGTCTCTGTGACTACATAGACATCAGCATCTTCCAAAGTAAGGAGTGCTTCCAGTGAGTACAGTTTCTGATTTAGACTCCTAGTATTAAGTAGCATAACCTTGAGTTTGTTACTAGAGGATCTTTTTACATTGGGAATTTTGTTCTTTTGATATTACCTAAAAAGCACTATGGAGGAGGAAAGTACCTTAGCCAGTAAGCAAAAGCCAAGAGGTGACTGGTGAAGACCATCTCTGACAAAGCAGCATGGACTGTCAACCATATCATCCCAGGCAAACAAATATTTTATGTCCCTGGATTGACACCAAAAGCTAAGTCAGTTGTTGAAGTCGATCATTTTTAGTTTGTATTGAGGCATCATCCTGGGTGAAGGTAGCATGTTGCTTAGGTCTAGGGACATACCTGCCTGAGACACACAATCTGAAAGCTCAGTCATGTCTGTCTTCATCTATCTGAATTCTCTGGAAGGACTGAGATATGCAAATCAGTGTAGCTAGCTCATTAGACTTAAAACTATGCATTTATAGATTTCATCATTTGTCTTTTATTTAAGTTAGAAAACATGCATAAGGTAGGCAACATGTTTTATATTGCTTTGGTCACTGTGAATTAACTTTTGCAGCATATTTAATCATGTTATGATCTTTCTGCTTCAAAATCAAACTTTTTTTTATAAATGCAAAACACATTTCAATAAACGAAACTTTTCAAATAATTCTTAACTTTGGAATAGTCCCATACATTTGTATGGTTTCTTCAGCGATCTTCCATAAAGGAGCCTTTGCACTATATACACAAGACGTCTTATCTTGCTTTTTAATCATTTCTTAATTTATCTCAAGTCATAGCTTCAGAAGTCTGTATCTGCAGCTCTTGAAAATCACAATTTTCCACTGTCTTTAGTTTGTTGCAGAACTGTTGGTGACAGTTCTAATTTTGTGCAGGTCTTTGATTTCTTCTCCGCAGCTTACTGTCTTTACCACAGAATGCACAGGATTTTGATGAGCTATTTTACCAAAAAGTTGAGATGCAGGCAGTGGACTTTATTATAGTTTTTATTTCCAGCCTGTAAATCTGGTTGTCTTCTGCAGTTTCTATCTAAGAAGCATTGCTCTGTCTATTGGTTTCTTCCAAAGTGTCTTTATTTTATGTTAATTTTGCGTAATAGTAATACAACTGAAGTAGATACTCTTATCTTTTCTCCTTTTCTGTGTTCTACTCATCAAAAGTTGAGCCAATGAAAGACTGTGCCCTTGCTTAGGAATAATCCTGTTTTCAAGGAATATAAAATGACAATCCTCATAGTTTTTGCTAGGGTTCATTTTCATAAGTTTCACTTTTTGCATTGTTCTTTCCAAGTGGCCCTTAGATTGTGGGTAGTGTGGATTTGATGTTACATGTTTGAATTCCTATTTATGTGTAAATCTTCTGAATTGTTAATTTGTGTATGGCAGACACTGTCAGATATGAAATCATCAGGTATTCCCTGCTGGTAACTTTTGTTATAGTACTATATTAGTATTAAATTATGCAAACTAAGTTCAGGAGGTGGTGGGTTGCCTCCAAATATTATGAAGTGCCTTAAGTATTGTACTGCAGTTTTTAATCCTCTTTGTTTTATTTAGATTAGATTACATTCGATTATTACTGTGCATTAGATTTTTTGTTACCACAGCTTTTAAGTATCCAGTTAGTTACTTTCAGCAACAGTAATTCTGGCATAATTATATTTTTTCTGGTCTTTGAGCGTGTATGCAATTTAAAGGTCATTGTGTAATTCATTGTCTAACATAATGTGTTGTTTGAAACATTGCTCAGATGATTATTTTGTTTAGTTTTTTTTTTTTTTTTTTTTTAACGAGGCTCATGTTAAATCTAAAATTTAGCAAACTAAATTAAAGAAGCAGTGTGCACGGATACAAGCAGAATCATTCATCCATTTTCTTCAAACATAGATATAACAATATGTCAGTTTTTAAATTCTTACAGTGTGGCTTTCCTAAGGAAGCTGAAACAGTTTGATGCTGAATGACATAAGATAAATTCAGGATTTGCTTCTTTAACTGTTGCTTTGATATAATTTATTTCAAATCATTTTATGTTATATAAGGAAAGAAGCCATAATTAATGCTAGCTCAAGACCTAAAATATGTGCCTAGTCCTAAGCAAAATGGGTGCAATAAAATAAATCTGTGAGAAATGAAGAAAATATTGCATGGCTGTAAAACGTGTTATTTATAAGAAGAGAAATATTTTTCTAAATTCTTACTTCATTTACTCAGTGCAAAACAGTGTAATGATGTAAACAGACATGGTAAAAGGGCAACTAGTCCAAGTTAAACATTTGCCCAGATAAAATAATGGCTGACATTTTGTGTAACAATGTCTTAATGTTTATGAGAGCTAGAGGTTCTTTTGATTGTTCTGTTACCTCCATGTGGGATGCAGTCATGTAATGGATATCTTTCAAAATAAATAAAATGCTTATTTTGAGATTTAGACATAGCCCAGAGTTTATTCTCTTTCCTGCTGATACATGTTTACAGCTCCTATGTATTCAGAATATGTAATAGTCTCAACTATGGAGAACAAAAAGATACTTTGCTGGTACACAAGGAGGTGGAGAGGATTGGCCATCACTGTTATTGTGCCTTCAGAAATTTGTCTGTCAGTTTCTCGTACCTGGATGTATAACAATGCAGCAACTATTGGAAACAAGGTTACCAGTGCATATATGAAAATATCAGTTCCACCAGTTGAAACTCCATTTTCTTGAAAACTTTGTGCATTTCAAAATTCAGCTTTACTGAAGTAAAATTGCAGTGCATACTTTAACACATCAGACAGTAAGAAAATGTTTGAACACACACACGCACACACACACAAACACACATACACTTTTGACTGAACAAAATGTGCTGATTAATGTACTAGATAACTTCCAAACTGCTTAGTAGCATCCCTAGTTTTACAACATCCAAACATTTGTCTTTGCCATACTTTATTGCACTAATTCACTGCTTGGGGATATTTATCTCACCTGTTGACAATAATGTAATATCCAAATATTATTCAGATGCACCATTAGTGGAGCGGAGCTGCTCCACTAGTTTGGCAGTAAATTTTGTACATTTATCACTAACAGTTTTATGCACATAAATCAGCATTTCTAAACCTTGGCATTTTAATTTTATTGTGCCTTTTTTAAATAGTTTTACTGAATGGAATTCAATTTTTAATGTTTTCTGAACCTAGGAAAGCTTTTACACCTTTCCAACTTTTGTGAGACATTTGCCCTTCTGACTACAGACCAACAGACCCAGCTTCAGTTATTGGCTCAGGTGATGGAGTGGCAGGGTGGGATGGGGAAGGATATTTGCATGGACATTTCTGTCAGTCATTTCTGATGAAAGATAGAGATGCTAATGTAAGATGAATAGTTCAAAGATGAAAGAGGGTGGCAGCATAGCTGAGCTGCTGTGGTGGTAGGGTGAGATGCCACACATTTCCATTGTATGCTCACCCCTTGTGTGTCCATGCAATCTACAGAAGAGCATGGGAGGAAATGGTAGGCTATAACGAGTAATAACTCACACACAAAGCTGACAGTGAGACCCCCACCACCACCGATGCCCTTATGCTCTGTGACTGCCTCTGGCTTGTTTCAGGTAACCCGGTGGAGAGGTAAGGGGAAGCTGCTAGATCCAAAGATGGATGGGGCACTGGGTAGAGGGCCATAGGATGATGGAGGGGTGCAAAAAAAGAGCTCAAAAAAAGTTTTGAGAGAACTACTGACATTTTCAAAATAAAAGTAGCATTCCACTGAATATCACCAAGAAAAAAATATATAGACAATTTAATCTTAAAATGTCATTCAGAGTATCATTGACAATAAATTTTGTGAGCTCTTCAAAGCTTTTTCACACTGGGTCTGGTTGGTTTTGTGGGTCATGTAGCCACCAGTAAATTGCCAGTGTCATTGGCAGCACCCTGTGTCCTGGTTCCAGGCGTGGTTCCTAGTCTTGTTTATCTGGAATGGGTTCATTTTAACTAAGCCATCACAGGGACATGTATTTGATAGCTGTTTGTTTCTTAGTCCCCTCCTTATTGATCAATAATGACAGTTGTTCCTACCTGGAAGACTATACTATAGACAGCATAGCTGAAAGTATCACAAAGGCACACAGATGCTCTTCCATTACAATGAGATTATAATCTCACAAGGGAATATACATGATAATAGTCCTTCCTAGTTTTACCCGCATTGTTATAGCAAGAGCATTAAGTGTAGCCTTACAAGATCGCATCTCAACAGGTTTGCATTTGTCTTAAACACAAACATATTTTTAGAATTCAAAGAAAATGTTCTGCATTTTGTTGAATCTCAGTTGTATGCTAAATTCCTAAGAGTATACCAGTTACATAGAAAGATATTCCCAATTCCTGTGACTGACTCTTGTAGTATCAGTAGTATAGAAAACTCCAAAAAGTTCAAACTCGTACTAAACTACCTGTACAAATCCTGGGCCTGCCCATGCCTAACAACTAACATTTAATTTTCCTGTCTATATTAGAACATCAAAGTTTCAGAACTTTGAATGTTCTAATATTGACCCCTATTCAGCGAAAGCTGAAAATAATGAAGTTACAGAAAACCAAATTGTTTCCTAGGGAAAGAATTTGGTTGTCCGTTCCTGTTGCTTCGCTATTTTCAGCACTGTGGTGGAAAGTTACTGGTTGGGTTCAGGTAAGTGTGTGATTGTGTGGACGTGAGGTTTAGGGTGGGTTAGGTGAGTTAGGGTTAGGGAGTGGGTCAGGTAAGTGTGCAAATGTGTGGACGTGAGGGTTAGGGCGGGGTGGGAGAGTTAGGATTAGGACACGGGTGAGGTGTGTATGCGATAGTGACGGACCTTAGGGTTAAGCTTTGGGTTGAGGTAAGTGGGTAGATAGTGGTGTATGTACAGTTTAGTGTAGGGTTAGATGTAAGATTTTAGGTGTATGTGTGTGGATTGCTGGTTGTTTGGTGTGCTTGTGTTGTGTGTATGTGTTTTGGAACAGCAAATTTTTTCGCTAGGAAAAAATTTGCTGTTCTAAATTTTCGATGTTTTCAGCTTTCGATGAATAGGGGTCAATATTAGAACATTCAAAGTTCTGAAACTTCGATGTTCTAATATAGACCCTAATTTTCCACTTTCCCATTGTTTCTTTCCCTTTCTCCACTCATCCTCCACCCTCCCTGTGACATCCTACCAACTGTAGTCCTTCTCTGCTTGTGCCACAAACCCCTTTGCTTATTGTACAGCATCCCACAAACAGAAAGTAGCTCAATCTCTTTGAACTTTTTAATTTAATACATCTCATTAATCCCTAATAACTAACCATATCTCTAACTATTGCTTCTAACACTACCCTATTAACCACGTAATGTGCTCTTTTCAATTTATGACCACTCTTCTTCAAAACCAGAACTTTTTCCGTGTTTAATGACTATTATATAATTTGTATAAATAGTTTGTAAAAATATCCTAATGTGAATAAGTATGGACATTCTCTGCCACCTAATGTGCCTCTTGCAGCTATGTATTTTATACTTTGTCTTTAATTTGATTATATATGTTACTTACAATCTGTCTTTTATTGTCACTGTTAGAGCTTTTCTCCCTGGGCCTCCACTGAAAATGGGTTTCTGACCCAGTCAAACTTTCCCGGTCATCAAATGTCAATAAATAAATAAATTAATAAATATATTTGGTGAAATGTGTTTCTTTTCTCATTTGATCATATGCATTCTACTCCCAGTTGCCTTTTCCTGATAAATCATTCACTTTCCTTTGGAATGTGCCTCTTTCCCTTCAACAAGTTGCTTCTTGTTGAATGCATATATGCCCATGCCCAAAAAGAAAAGGGTCAGTATTGTGCCTATCTGGTCACAAGTGGAGATTCATTAGCATGCAGTAACAGCTTGTCAGTTTGTGATCTCTCAACCCAAAACTCCTTATCAGCTGTCAGAACATTATATTGATACCTAGCATATCAAGCCACATTTGGCTGAGCTTGATAGACCAAGCAGGACAGTGTGAAGGAAGACTTTTTTTTATATGTTGGGCAAAGACCCCAATGCCTCCATGCAGGGACAGTTCCTCCTGCACATGTCACAGATTCAACTAATCCAGTGTTAAAGATCCTGTGGGTAAGTTATACCAGTTTCAGTGGTTTGCCTATTTAACTTTCAAAACTCAGTCAGCTTGGATTCAGACTGCGGTAGTTACTTAGAGTTTGGCATCCATCATGGCATCTGTTTTTTTTTTTTTTTTTTTTGCCATGTGTAAGGACCTTTCCAGAATTCATTAACATTGCCTCACACATGAATGGGGTAGTTAACTGAATGCCCACTCAGATTACCATCACCAATACCTCTCACCTATCCAAGACTTTTGCCTCATATTTTTGGTCTGTTCCTGTTTTCTGTCAAGTTATTGAAGACTGAAGTCATGAAATAATGGCAGACATTTGAATTTCGGGCTTCATATCTTACAGAAAATAGATATTAATGCAAAATCTGCTATTCTAGCAACATTTTAAGTTTATAAGAGGATTATTTGAAATCTGTTCCTGTTTTGGGACTTTGTCCCCCATTATTATAGGTTCATAGGTTAGTACTAGGACAGCTGCCTTTGATGGCCATTTTAAACATAGCCAGTTTCCCTTTTTATGTTCAAAATAACTTGTCCCATGTGGCTATATGTTGGCCTCACTCATCCCATTGTCAAAAATTATCATACAATAGACAATTTGAGGGATCACACCATAAGTAATTTGAGAGGTCCCATGCATGGGATAAAGCATTTAGGACCTGCCTCTGCCTATTATTAGTATGAAGCAGTCCTGGGCTAAATTTTCTGTTTTCCATCTGTAGATCTAAGTTGTGCTTAAATATTTATAAGGATAAACTTTGTTTTATGTGGATTGGGAGTTTGTTCTATTGTAGCAGAATCCTCTGCAAGATGTACCTGTCCAGCCAAACTGTTCTGTTGATGTTGCAGAAGAGGTTTATATCCCTAGACCAGGCATTTCTGATGCCATTTGACTTGCTGATGTGCAGTAACTCCATCAATAATGGATCAGAGGATGCCTTGTATGCCATATACAGGTCTCTTTTTTGCAGTCTGCAATATACAGAAGTTCCATGTAAGGCATGTTGTTTAGGCCTTATATCCTTTGGGTAAAGAATCTCTTGGCATTCCAGTTGTTGCATGTGTCTGGACTGATTCATCCCAAAGGGGGCATTATATTCAATGACTGGCCTAATGATAGCTGAGTAAAGGGGGACAATGACATCCCTAAATCTATATATAATCCCTTTGTTTGTAAGCTTTGCAATATAATGGCTGTTCTTACAACAGTGAACATATGCTGACCAAAAGTTAGGTCACTGTCCACATAAGTTCCCAATTCTCTAACAACTCAGTCAGGTATTAGGGACGTATAGTCAGTGTGGTAGTTCCTGGGGTAGATGACTTCCCAAAGGATACAATAATGCCTTTTTTGGTATTTAGTTTCAGTCCATGATTTTGATGCTGGTTATTTATTTGTAACAAACCTTCCTGCAGGATGGTTGTTGTTTGGGGATTCAGTGACTGCTTCTAGCTTGAAGTCATCTACAAACTTAGTTAGCCAGGGCTCTTTGGTATTGGCTTTATCTTCGAAAGAGAAGATGCCAAACATAAGTGGTCCAAGCACAGAAACCTGGGGGACTGTACTGGTGCCTGTTCTCTTTGTGGGGGTAATTACCCTTATTTTTATTATCTGTGAGCCAGTTGTCAATCCAACAAGTAACATAGGGGTTTATCACCAGTTTATTCAGCTTTTCTAGTATATCTGAGTGGTTAATTGTGTCAAAAGCTTTGGCCATGTTGAAGTATGCAGTGTGTACCATTTTGCCTTCATCCCTTGCTTTGGTGACCTTTTCAAAAAAATCAACCAGGTTGAGTAAGCATCCCATGCTTTTGACAAATCCAAACTGAGGGAACCTCAGAACATTGGTTCTGTCTATGTCCTAATTGATTAAATCAATGATAATTCTTTCCATAGCTTTGTATATGAGGCTGGGCAGACTTATAGATCTGTAATTTCCTGCATCTCTGGAATGTCCTCCCTTATGTGGTAGAATAACTGTAGCTGTTTTCCATTCACTTGGTACAAACCTGTATGGACTAAGACTGAACAATGCTGTTAGGGTGTGCGGCTAAATCATGCTTCATGCTATTTAAGATGCATCCAGGGATATTGTCAAGACTCATTGACGCAGTATTTTTAGCATTTGATAGCACTTTTAGGACTTGGTCTTGTGTGATAGTTGGAAGTGAGCCAGCTTCAGTTTTCTTTTTTTTTTTTTTTTTTTTTTTTTTTTTAATTTTAGAGGTTGAAATGTATGCTTCCCCTCTCCCTATCTATCTGCTGTTACTCAAGTTTCTTTTTTTTTTTTTTTGCTACCATGTTTGTCTTCCAAAACCTTTGACTTTATTAAACATATTTAAATACAGTGATCCTCTGCAACTTTCTTTACAGTTTTTAAGCTAGGTAAATATAATTTTAGCCAGCACTAATGGCATAAAAAGATAAAACTGCGACTACAACCTGTGCTTGATTAGCAGCTTGGGTGCTTGACAGCTGCACACACTACCATCATTCCATGAAGGAGGGACAGTGCTGTAGAGGGGTGATGTGTGAGCAAGTGTGAACACCAACAAACCATCAATGATAGGCAGAGGTAGCCTTTATAGAGAGTGTGGAGAAGCATGCACACATAAGGCATTGCTACAGAGGGCCACTGCACTACTGTGGTTCACATGTTTAATACACCTGGGGGGCGTTGGCTATCCAAATGCTGCCATTGTCCGGATGCCATCAAGAGCACAAACCAGCATCTTGACTGCCTAAATTGACAGTCCCCATTGGACAGCTCTTGCATTAGCTCTGGGTGAAATCCCTGCCATATAAGAACAAATGGGTATTATATAATCGAGGGGAGCCAAAATCTGTCTACTAAAGAAGCAAAGGTAATTTTAAGTTCGCATTTTTAAAATAAATGCATTTTTTCCAAGCTTCGAGTATAAAAATGGAAGGATAAACTGAAAAGGTGCAAAATATACTTGAAAAGTATAAAACTTTGTTCTGTAAGTATGGGAGAAAAATGTCAACTGCATCCATTGCAAGTGACAGTAGCGTGTTTTGGTGTATACTTGGCTATGTGTAGACATAAGCATGTTTTAACAAAGGTGAAGATGTACTTTATGTGATGTCGCATGTGCAGTCACACATAATGTTAAAAAAATGAATACACAAAGAAAAATATATAGACTAGGTTTACCTAGCATGCAAAATAACTCAGAAAAGGTTGCACAGCTGTTTTAGTCAGGTACAATGTATTTATTATTTGTAAGCATATGTTATTTGTTTGGTTTTAATTATGGTATTTACACCCTGGAGGCATCCCTTTCAACAAAAAAAAAAATATATATATAAGACGGGTATAATGGGTGTCAGATGATAGCTCATATAAATATAGTTTAAGATTACCTGTCATAACATGAAAAGAGAGTAACTCCAACTGAAAGTAGCTGTCTTACAGCTGCGTGTATAAGCAGAACACTATTAGGCCACTGACACTTGTCATTTAATTCAAATCCCCAAGCCTTCATTCAGAAAAGGTATATGAAGAAGACAAGTTGGAGGCCTGGACCTCTAGAGGAATTCTGCAATGGAATAGTTAAAATGAAGCATGAGCCTTTTGTATCACATCGTGGAGACCATTCCTTTTTGCTTCACTTGTTTTCTAGTGAACCAGAGTTGTTCAGAAATAAGGCAAAATTTGTAAGCATGCTATCTAGACCAATTCTTTTGGTGACAAAACCTGTACGAGTTCATAGCCTAACTTCATCAGAGCTTGGTGCCTGCCTTTTTACACCATTCACTCACTGTCTTTGGGTTTTTAAGCTACCACCACTGAAATTAAATGTTATTAATGTAGCCTTTCAAAGTTTCAGAAAAGCAGCTTCCAGCTGTGAAGTATGATTTTTCTCTAATATGCAGGAAAAGTTATTTTAACTTGTTCCTCACAATGGCAAAATATTTAGAAAGCATAACCATCTTAGATACATACTTTCTCCTTTTTATGTTATATTTACTTTGAGCAGCCTATGGCAAGTCCTTGTATATGGAGCAAAGTGAGCCTGAGGAAAGATGTATTGTCATATCTTTTAAATGCATCAGACCAGTACCTTATTCTTTGTAGCCTTTTATTCTAATTAAGGAGAGGGGAAACTTCTGGCATATTAGGGCCTATTGCTCCACCTGGTATGTAACATTTTCACAGTATTATGTTCAAGCTGGTACTATGTGTAATACAACTGTAAATATGACAACAGGGGGATGAGAGTTTTATTGCATTCATACTTGTTCCTTAAACTAAAAAAATGTCTTCCCTGCCAGATATGCACTTCCTCATGAATGTCCCTTCCATATAAACAGTAACATCTGCACATGCTAAATTTCCCTCACTTCAGGGTAAGTCAGTGGTGTGTAGATATCAGTAATTTAAATGTTAGTCATCATACCTGTCCCTCTTCTTATGTGCATTAAGAAGACGTTGAGGCTTGGGTGTTCATTTAAGTAGTTCATTGTAAATGAATACATCAGGATGGATGGCAGGAACATTAAACTTAAATGAACTATCTAACTAGCTGAATGACTACATACTTGCATGCTGTCACTCTGGCTGCTCACTCAAAATGGCACTCTAGCTTGCACATGCTCAGTACTTGTACGCATGTGCACTGGAAAGCTTCTTAAGGGTATAGTAAACCAAACACCGCCAAATCCGGGTGCACCAGGATATCGACTCGATCCAGTAAAGATATTTCCACCTCAAGAAAACGAACACTGAATGAATGAATAAACTGATGAATAAACTGATTAAACTGATGAATAAAATGATTAAACTGATTCATTCAGTGTTCGTTTTCTTGAGGTGGAAATATCTAAACTGGATCGAGTCGATATCCTGGTTTAGTTTGTCTTTTTGGTTCGAAGGTTCTTAAGGGTATAGCACACACACACTTATCTACATTTTTCCCTCTTCACTGAGCTGTCTCATATAAACAATGACATTTGAATAGGAATGCAATTATACATACACTAATAAAGAAAAACAACAGTCATGTCCAGGCTGGCATGTATCTGGAGGTAGGTTTTGAGATGCAACCTGATCTCATGAAATAATAATTAGGACTGGGTTTAGCAACAGGGACAGTCACTGGGGAATATTCTGCTTGAGGAATCTCAGCGATATTTTCAGGAACAGGGATTACTGATGGAATGTCCTCTGGAAAAGGAACATTGGACAAGTCAATCTAAGAAATAGGGTCTTTGTCACAGGCAAGAAGCTGTAACACTGGTTCGGACACTGGTAACAAATGCTTCCAATTTTGTCTGAACTCCATTCCTTATGATTCCACAATGTACGATCTCAGCTCTTGACATGCACTTTTCACAAATCCACTGTGATCAAAACCTTTTGACGTCTGCATCCTCAGTATCTCCCCTTTTTGTAAAGAATGGAGTGATTTGCTGGTTTTATCATAGTAAGACCTCTGGAGCAGATGCTTTTTCAACAGTTGGCTTTTACTGCTTTGCTGTTCTTAATACATGAAACCAATAAATTACTGCTGATTGGTAATGTGGTTCTGATTTGTCTCAGCATAAGTCTCTGGGCAGGTGAACCAAGATGTTTATCACGAGGAATGTTTCTGATATTTAACAAGTTTAGAAAAACATGTATTGTCACGTCTGGATTTCTCTAACAACTGTTTTGTACTCTGAACTGCACGTTCAGCCAAGCCATTTGACTGAGAGTGTTCAGGACTACTCGTAATATAAACAAAGTCCCATGCTTCTGCAAATCTCTTGAACTGCTGACTAGTAAACTGTGCACCATTGTCAGAAGTAACTCTGTGTGGAGTACCATTGATGGAAAAATGTCGCTTCAACTTAGTAAAGACAATATTGGAAGTTAGTTTGGGAATTAGGTTAGTCTCAAGCTAATTTGAATAAGAGTCTACTAACACCAAGTAATGTTGACCATTCCTCTCAAAGATATCTGTGGCTACTGTCGACCAAGATAGTTCGTTCGGGAATCTGGCTTAACTGAAGTGGTTCTTTCTGTTGATGCAGCTTTCTACTATCACATACTGAGCAAGATAAAAGTACTTTCTCAATATCTCTTGACATAGAAGGCCAAAATACTAGAACTCTCACCTTCCTTTTGGTAGAATCAGTTCCTGGGTGGCCATGATGCAAGATCTTAATAATCTTGTTGCAAGGATTTTGGAACAATCACATCAGGATCTTTCCTGATGATACCATTGTCTGATAACTCTGTATGGAAAATATGATTGCTCTTCTACTGGTAAAAAAAGATTGATTTGATGGCCATCCTCGACTGATAGAGGTTTAGCTTCTGAAAAATTGGATATGAAGCTGTGTGAGTTCTGAGCTCATCAAAATGTGTGGAAGAAAAATTTCTCACTTCCATGACCTCAAAATCAAGTTGCTCATTGTTATGTTCTGTGATTTTTCCTGGGCGATCTGGATAAAGTACCAGTAAGATAAAAAAGTTTGTCTTTCATATAAATAAGATTGAAATTGTAATTTTACAATTTGAGCATCATGTGTTGGAATCTAGCTAGAGCTGTATGCATAGGCTTTCTCAAAAGAGTGACTAGAGATTGGTGGTCAGTTTTGATCTGGATAGGTTCACCATAAATATATGGAACTTTGAACATGCAAACACAATTGCCAAAAGCTCTTTCTCAATCTGGGCATACTGCATCTCAGTCCAGGTAAGAATTCTCGATGCATAAGCTACTGGTCTACCCTCTTGAAGAATGAATGCACCTAGACCAAACTTAGAAGAATCACAAGAAAGAGTAACTGGTTTGTGAACATCATAGTAACTGAGAGTTGGTGGGTTGGCAATTTTATGTTTCAGGACATTAAATACTCCTTGGTACTGTTCTGACCATGACCAAATTATATCTTTGCATGTCAGCTCTCTTAGCAGTGCTGAAAGTTGGCTTAAATCTGGAATGAACTTTCCTAGGTAGTTCACCATGTCAAGAAAATGTTGTAGGGCTTGAACATTTTCTGGAGATGGCATCTTGAGAATTTCTGTTTGCCTAGAAGGATCTGGTCGTAACCTAAACTGGTAAACAAGTGGCCAACATAAAGAACTTCTTAGAGCCTGAATTTGCACTTTTTAAGATTCAGCTTAAGATTCACTTCACATGCTCTTTCCAGAACTTTCTTGAAGTTTCTGTCATGCTCGACTTCACCATTGCCTCCTACTAGAATATCATTTACTGTAATAGCACAGGGAAAGCCATAAAAAAATTGCTCCATTGCACATTGAAAGACTTCACTGGCAGAATGTATCCCAAATGGCATTCTCAGAAATCTGTATCTCCCAAATGGCATACCAAATGTGATTAACAATGAAGATTTTCGGTCAAGCAAAATTTGACAAAATGAACTATTTGCATCTAAAACAGAAAAACAGTGGCATTTGGCATGAGGGCAGCAACTTCTGATTGTGTGCATAGTTTGATGAGGTCTTTTTAATGCTTTGTTCAGATCTCATGGATCAATACATATTTAGATGATATTTGAGCCTTTCTTATGAGCTATTACCATGCAGGATACCCATTTAGTAGGTTCTTCTACTGGACAAATTACTCCTAGCTGCACCATTCTGTCTAGCTTGGCTTTGACTCTTCTGCATAGTTACTGGAACTCTTCATGCTGGTCTGATAACTGGTACACAACTGGTATGCCTAGTGTGTCTGCAAAAATATGAACATACTCAGAAAAAATAGTTTGGGTGAAATGTGAGCTGTTGTCATGCAAGCTTACATGGTAGACTTCTTTATTAAGTGAAAGCAGTCACATTTTCAAACTGTAAAATAATGACTACACGTGTCTCTTGACTATGCAAAATTGTAAGTCATAGCTGTTCCCAGCAGAGTAACATGAATGTACTACTGAGCCTTTGGTTTGAATCTCTTCACCACCATAAGAAACAAGCTTCACACACTTTGTCAAATCAAATTGTTCTGCATCTTTTGCTCTAGCAAATACTTCTGCTGACATAACATTGTAATTTGAGCTCTACAGGACTCCAATTAATCCAAACAGCAAACAGTCTTATTCTTTGCCCACAAATCTACTGCATTAACTGTTTCACCAAGCACAGACACACCATCAACATAAAAAGTAGGGTTGCAACTTTCTAATTAATCAACTTGCCCCCTGGAATGTCCTCTCTTAATAAAATAATGTGCCTTATTTGATTTACAAAACCATTTGAAATTATTCCACTTATTGCAAAAATGACACTGCTGACCAAAAGCTAAGTACTTATCTCTTTTGGGTTGGTGATTACCCCCACAATTATGACAGTTGACTATAAAGCTGGGTGGGGCACATGCTTTGAGTTTGCTGACTCACCCTTCTGTTTTACTGAGCATGCTCTGGAATTTGCTGGAAAGAGTCAGGGTTTCCTAGGGACTGTTACAGGACCTGCAGTAGCTGCATTGTGCTTGGGCCTGTTTCTTTTAACCACATGTTGCTTACTATCAATATTTGCTTTCTGCAGCTATTCTCATTTGTAAGCATACTTGTGTGCCTTTCTGTAAGATAGTATATCTGACAAATCTCAATGGCCTTATTTAAAGTTAAATCACTGTCTCAAAGCAAAATCTTTCTCACTGTGTCATTATTAATACCACACACAAGTCTGTCTTATCAACTCATCTCTCAGATCACCAAATCTGCACATTTTAGCCTTGAGAAATAAGGCTGTTATATATGGTGAAAAATATTCACCAGGCTTTTGATCCCTTGTGTAAAATCAGTGCCTTTCCATTGTAATATTCATTTGGGGGTTACACATTTCTCTAAATTTATGTTTTAAGCACTCAGGGTCTTCCCTTGTTTCAGCTGGTACAACTATATGGCCTTCTTGCCCCTCCCCTGCAAACACAGCAGGTGCATACACAAATGGGCGCTCTCTTTCAATGGCCTCTGAACCATCTAAATTAAGCAGAATAAATGCTTTTGTACATGCATCTTTGTCAGAAAATACAGCCTGTATGAAAAAATGTATTTCTTCTCAAACACACACCAATTTTCTGCAATATTGTCATCAAACACAAGCGGTGGGGGTCTATGAAATCCTTCTGCCATGCCCACAGATTATAGTAAAACACAATGCAAAATTGGCCCTTGTAATTATGTACGAACATTCACACACACCAGGTACTTGTAATAATATGCAAATGCACAATAAGTTCTTTGAAATACTATACTCAGCGAAATATGCCTTGAAATAACTGTGCTTTGCAAAATATTCTTTGAAATAACTGTACTCTGTGAAATATTCTTTGAAATAACTGTACTCTGTGAAATAACTGCACTGTAATACTGCACACACTTGCAAACACTTTGTACACTTCAGATATTTTGAATAGCTTTAGTTAATAGAAAAAAGTAGTACATAGTGAAAAGATACGTCTGTTTTCCCTTTTTTGTACATTTTATATGATTCTGATATTTCAAACATGTTCATAATTATTTTGAATATTTTTATCAATATGTCACAGTTTCGGACGTTTCGTTTATTAAGAAATTAGTTCTGAGCACTCTGAGTGCTTCATTTTATATTTATAGCAAAAGAAATGATTTAAGCAAGTTTTAGTACCTGGAATTTGTTTCTGACCTGTTTTGCGAGTCTTTTGAGCAGTAGGGATGATCCACTCTTGTATATTCCTCCAACTCTAACCGGTTGCTTCATGGCTGTAACTCTTGATCCCATTCTGACACTATGTTGCTCTTCTTATGTGCATTAAGAAGACATTGTGGTTTGGGTGTTTGTTTAAGTAGTTTATTGTATACAAATTCTTCAGGCTGGATGGCAGGAACATTAAACTTAAACTGACTGACTACATTCTTGCATGCTCACTCTGGCTGTTTACTCGAAATGGCACTCTAGTTTGTACATGCTCAGTACTTATATGCATGAGCTGACTCACTGGAAAACTTCTTAAAGGGGTATCACACACACTCATGTACAGTACCCACTCACATACTGTGCTTCCATAGTAATAACACTCTTCTAGAATGTTTTTTGGATATTGAGTAATTAGAATGTATTTATAGTTATTCATTATCCCAAAATGTTCACTATCTTTAATGTTTAATGTGAAGATCCTGTCATTTTGGAGGATTTTTCTTACATACTTAACATTCATTAATTCACTTTGATAATCATTGTTTTTATTTGTCTTTTAACACTATTTCCTTCCCCACAGGAGAACATCTACTGAACCCAGCAGGGCTTATCTCAGTGAACTAGTAATTACATCAGGCAAAGTTCTCCCTTTGATTGCAATCATTTATTTGAGGTTTTATGGCATCTCTGATGAAAATATCTGATTTTGGGGAAATCATCTCTCCTTTGGGGAAGTCCCCATAATTCATCTGGAAGCATGATGTGTGTCTTAATGTATAGCTTTGGTCATCTGAACTTCAAGTATTACTTATGTATTCCTTTTTCCTAGAGGGTATTGATTTTTTTTCCATCCATCTATTGTTATTTGCCTGGTATTTCATCTTTCTTATAGGTATATTGTTTGGTTATCTGCCAGAAATTGCTCCAGTCTGGACCTTATATTCCAGTACATGCTACCTTTGCTTCTGCATCTTCTTTAAAGTACAGTGTCCATTATATTTGTGGAAATACTGTGACATGTCTGTTTTCTGTTGGAGACCATCTTTTATTTACCAGTACTTCTTTCACTATTGTCATGCCCTTGACATAATCACATGGGCCTTTCCAAGCTAGGACACCTGTGCCATAGAACTCTGCAACCTCTCTATTTAGGAACATATGGCATTGCCATCTCTCTGGTCATCCAAAAGACTGATTTGCTTTTCTCTGCCTATTCTGTTAAAGATAACTCCTGTAAACCATAAAGAAGCAAGAAAAAAGTTATGATAGTGATCTGTTAATTTATAATACAGCACCCACTGCATCATGTTTGGAAGCCTGTGTGCCTCCCATCTACCGTCCATCTTGTTCATGAGTCATGCAGTGCATTTTCACTACTTATATGGCCTTATCAGTCCTCCTTGTCTTAACAGCTATGATTCTTTAGTTTATGCAGAAAACTGTTACCGGAGGACTCTGTACCAGTTAGCAAAGATATAATTTCAAGTTGAAGTTTCTGGTACTTACGGGTTCATAGGTAAGTACTACCTGTATAGTGGCAGTGCTTTTAGTTGATCCATGTAGGACATATTGTTTAAGCCTTGCATCCTTTTAGTAAGGTATCTCTATGGGCATTCCAGTTGTTACATGTGTCTGAACAAGATACATGCAAAGGGGGCATTATACTCAATGACTGGCCATATGACAGCTGAATAAAGGAGAACAATGACCTCCCTAGATTTAGACACATGTCCTTTATTTATAAGCTATGCAATGGCCCATAAGGGTAGCTAGCCTAGTATTTACCTATGTTCCTATGAATATAGGAGGACTTTCTTATGACAACACATGTTGGTCTAAGGTTAGGGCACTGTCCACATAAGTTCTCAAATCTTGAACAACTGGGTCATCTTTTTGGGGTGTATTGTCAGTGTGGTACATCCCTAGGGTAGATGACTTCCGAAAGAAAACAATAATGCATATTTTAGCATTTTTTTTTCACTCCACGATTTTTGCAGCAGCTACATGTCTGGGAAAAACCTTCCTGCAGAATGGCTAAGTCATTTGGAGATTCAGTGACTGCTCTTAGCTTTTTCTCTGCAGTCATCTGCCAGCTTGGTCACCCAGAGCCTTTTGGTATGGGCTTTTACTTCAGAGAATTATTTTGCGATGACCCATGCACGGTATATGTAAAATATCAGTCCTGCTTAACTTTTCATATCTATTCACAGTCAGATAAAGGTGATCAGTATGGCACCACATTGATACAATATAATTTACTTTCACATTATGTGTCATAGCAATGTGCTATTTCTTCACTTTAGCACCACTTATTCACTATTATAACTCTTCAGTAGTACCCTTGGTGTCTTCACTGATAAATGATATTAGATGTGCTGGTCAGTATGCATTTCCACTTTCAGTCTCACCCTTTGTACCTTTGAGGTGCCCCACGTACCACTTTGAACCATTTTAATTAACACTGTTTATTTTCAAAGATTGATTCTGTACAGATTCTGTATCAGTCTTTTATTCCTCCAACTCAGATTTGATCTCTGTATTTTTTTTTGTTTGTTTTTTTGGCTGAGATTTGACAATCAAGCCCCCTACATCCTCACCCTGGGGAATTATGCATCCCCCTACAGCTGAGTCCTGAGGAGTTCCTCCTTTTAACCATTTCTTCCTGTTGAAGTAAGACTCCGGTGTTGCAAGCGGTGTGTCATTTATAGCTGATGTTTTTTTTTTTTTTTTTTTTGCCTTAAGCTCTTAGGGGATTCTGTTATTAGAATTGCAAAGGTAATGCATATCCACAGCTCACGATCACAAGTAGTGCAACCCTGCAGCTCACTTTCACAAGTAAGGCAAGCCTGAAGACATTTCTGCCTCCCTACAACAGGCACTTCTGTATGTTTGTCCTGTCTCTACTGGGAAAAATTGAGTTCTACTCTACTCTACAGTTCTTCGCAGGATTCCACTCCAGTAACTCAAAGGTTCCTGGTTGTTTTCCAGATTGAAATTACCTAGTGTCCCAAGTTCATGCATCTGCCCCTCTACAAAAAATGCAAACATCCTCTGTATCTCGTTTCTGTCTCTGTCTACTGGCCTCTGCCTCTCTCCATTTCAGCCTCTGGTCTCCCCTCCCTTTATCACTCCTAGATCTGGCCCTCCCTTTTCACTAGAAGGGAGGTGATGCTTCTAACAAGGACAAGTACAGATCCAACTCGTAAATTGCCCCAAGAATGCAACTCTGCATACCCCACAGTATTTGTGAGGGACATAATACTATAAATTTGGAGGTGAACTTGTGAATTGACAGTAGTAAATGACACCTTATTGACCTTCTTAACTCATTGAGAAAAGAATACATTTCTAGACAGCTGTTCAAAGGGTGCTTGTAGACCCAGTGCCCAGATTTATATATTTTGTTATACTCATTTTATTTATCATATTCATTGTATTACTAGTCCAGTTTGTAATTCAGTGCCTTGAACATCAAGAGGGCACCATGTTTTCCTGTCCGAAGAAGATTAGAAGAATTTGGAAATAGGTGCTAAAACAAAATATATGATACATGCAAATATTAACACGTGAGAATATGTCATGCATTTACATGGTTATTGAAATTACAGTGTACTATATGTACGTTAGCTGAGGTAACATTTCTCAGTTTTATTTTAATTACAGTTGCTCTGCATGGCAATTCTCAGGGCTCCTGAAGGCACCTTTCTGTCTGGACTGGTTTGTTTCAACAATTTGATTACAGTCATTCTGAATGATTTTTTACAGGGCTCCTGAAGGCACCTTTTTGCTTGAATTGGTTTATTTCAGAAAATCTATTACAGTTTTACCGAATGACAGTTCACAGATCTTGTGAAGACATTGTTTTGTGTGAAATGGTTTGTTTCAGCAATTAGCATTGTGCATGCTAAGTTTGCATCCTAATTTATTTAATGAGTTTGTTACTGTTATTGTTGGCACACAATTAATATAATTCCCTTTTTGTATCAAATGGGTTGTCCTCATTTCTGAGCCAGAAGTAAGGACTCAAAAGTCAGAATATATGATTTCTTTGTGATAGGCTTTAAAATTGTTGCATTTAATGAGTTTTATGTACTATTTTCTTGATGCTCAACATCTGCTGCTATAAAGAATATTATGACTTTTTTGAAGTCAAGCCATAAAATAAATAAATAAATAATAAAAATAAATTTATCTTCATTTGATGTCTAATTTATACCTGGATTAAATAGTTTGTCTTCATTTGATGTCTAATTTACATACATTTTTCAGTGTGTTGGATCATATTGAAATGTATTTAACTCCCACACTTTTTTAATTTGCAGACATCCCCTGGCAAAAAAAAGCCTCTGTTGAAGAAAGGGTCAGTGATAGGCAAATACCTGGTGGACGACAAGCCAGTCAAACGGTTAGCCTGGAATCTGTGTCACAATCATTGCATGCTGTGGGGCTTACAAGGTCTCTTCTAATATATCATCTAATCACATTGGTTGAAATAAATAGCAGGTGGAGAATCATGATTGCAAAATGATTTTTGCCTTCTCTTTCTCTGTTTTTCACATCTAGAAAGAGGATATCACATTTTATAATGGCAAACTACCTCACCTTTAAAGATACAGTATTCCTTCTATTTTTTTACAAAAGGGGTAAACATTTGTTTAATTTGGCAAATCAAGAAAAATACCTGGTAAATGAATTATAAATATATAATTCAGTGATGCCCAGACAGACTATGAAGTTGTAGCAAGCTCATGTCTAGCAGGCAAGTGAAGTCCAATATACTGTAGGCTAGATGTTGAAAATATATGGCATCCTACTAACCTATGAACTATAGTACTGGGAAATTTCAGGTAGTAATACGTAGAAGTACAGTGTGTTCATGCACTAAAGAAAAACTGTTTATCTCCTCCTTTATTGGATAGATCGATTTGGTCTAAGGACTGTTTTAACCCATGACCTGGGCCAAAAGCAGCAAAGCTAAACATGGAAAACAAAATATATAGCTCACAAAGATTACTTGCCAAGGATGCACTGGGACATAATCATTACAATTTACACTATTAAATATGAGCATCTTGCACACAGTGGTGGATTCAAACAAATAACACTGAATGTGAAACCCAAAATTGTTCTGTTACTTTATACAACATGGAATGTTGAGCAAACAGAAATAGCATTATGTAAAAAATAAAAAAATAAAAAAAAATAATCAGTCAATTATAATCATCTCTGATGTGTTTGTGTACAGGCTCAAAAGGAACATAAATTTGCTGGTGACTTTCAGAGAAAATAATTCTATCTCTGATTCTTGCTGGAATAAAAAAAAACAATAGTTATATACCAAAAATCAAGACTACTTCACAAATATATTCCAGATGTATAACTTGCACGTACATGCCATGCCTAAAACAAAAGATATATATGCTGCCATATGGAAACACTGACCACTGGCAATGTAATGAACTTCTATTAGAAAATGTTGCATTTATACTTAATACTAACTCATCTGAACCACCTAGTCATCTTCATCCAAATTATTTCACTAGTTGCAATGCACCAAGAAGACATTATTTCACTTTTTCACTGCATCAGCAAACAAAGTGAGGGAAAATATTTTATTGGGATTTTAACTACTGGAATTGTTGCAGATAATACTTACCAAATGGAAAAATTACCACAGAAATAGGAGTCACTATATCATGTTTAAGATGGAAGCTGCTGACATCAGTGACATAATTTATGTATTACAGACTTTGCCTCATAGACACACACATAAAAAAATACATTTTTGATGACAAACATGAGGAAGAAATATTTAGATAGGCAAACCACTTCAAAATGTTTACAATCCTAACACCAAAATGCTTACAATCCTAAAAAGTACTGAAACAAGCACAGCCAGTAGACAGTTAAGCATATAAACTATTACCTTTTAGGAGAAGGCACAGAAAGAACACTGTTTCCTAACAAAAGAGTTGCAAACAACTGCTGCTCAGTGACCAAAGTCTGTCATCTCAAACATCCGTTTGTTCACATCAACATAATCTAAGCTGGACAAACTGTATGTTTAAAAAGCTTCTCGGATTACTGTAATAACAAAAATATCTGGACATTATTAGCATGCTGAGCCAATAGAAAAGGCACATTAGAAGGAAAATGGTGACCAAAAAGGAGCTTTTGTCAATATCCCATCATGGGAATTTTGCCAATAAAGCCTGTCACCACACCATGCATCATTCTCAGTGCTCAGACATTGTTCTCCAAACCAGTACATGGCTTTCAAACTTTACATATAGCTATTAACAGTAGAATTTGTACCACCATGATGATCCTTCTTGTGAACAAAACCATACTTTTCTGTAGATAAGGATCTTTGTGAGAGTGAGTAAAGTACATAACAGCTATCAGTGCTAACATGAATTAACATGTACTAAACATCCAAGTTCTGCAAAATTACAGCATCACATTAATATTTTGGATTTAGTGCAATGAAAATGCACCAAATACAGACACACACACACACACACGGCAAGAAAGTTGATGAAATATCTATGTCTATCTACATATATATTTTTAAGAGTACTAGTGTGAGTGACATTGGTGCAGATGTTACTTTGTATGAAAAAGAAAAGCAGTGCTAAACTGTGATTTTTCTGAGAAGCAAATAATCCACGTGTTCTGGCAGTTCTAAAATTGCTCCACTTTGTAGGAAAGATGTTATCCACATGCAGAGATCACTTTTTAGCATATAGTACATTTCTGAGCAGGTTAATTGTTTTTCTGCTTAATTTTTAATTTCAGTCTCTGCATTGTACAGTAGAAATAATACATGACGAATGTGTGTTATGCTGACATTTACTCACATTCATTGTGAAGCTGGTAACTCAGGTTTTACCGTCATGATGAAACCAGAACAGTCATGTGCAACTTCAAGCATGATCCACACCCAGACCATATATTATAGTTGCATTATCTAGATGTGTAATATTTAATGTGCATCAGTAATTCAAATTACTGGCTAGTCAGTGTGATGTTGTGCTCTGCACTCTATAGATGTAAGTGTGCTAGGAAGTCAGCAAGATGAAATGCAATAACATTCCAAAAGAACTGTGTTTTCTTTCTTTTTGTTTTAACAAGATTCATAAAATTAGTTGCATAGAATACTTTGCTTATGATGAAGGTCTGGCATTGTCTGAAAGCTCGAGTGTCCATGTACTCCTTTAGTTTTGTACTTTCTTTTTATTTTATTTGATCAGCAAAGACATTACTTATTGCTGTTAGTCTGACTTGGGTATGCATAATATTTTGTTGGTAGGTTAGCTGTTCATCAATAATTTGTCATATATTTTAAGCATTAAGAGTGAGGCTCAAAATGTTTCATCATTACAATTTTAGAGGGAAAAGGTTACATTTTTACATCTGTTAAGTGCTTCCTTCTCTTTATAGCAGTGTAGTTCAATGTGAAGGCAAAAGGTGAGATGAAAAGTAGGGGGTAGTACTGTGTAGGAGGGTAAAAGAGGGCAGTAAACAGTTCTGTCATAATGAGGTGGGAGGTGGGGTTCAAGGCTTTACACTTTTTAGGTGTGGGAGCTACTGAAGAAAGTTTATGCCCTTAAAATACTCTATCATTGTTGGTGAATCAGTGGAGTATAGCTACGATTTACAAATTTTCTGATCTTACCACAATTTTAGTGGAAAACTGTAAAGTAGCACCAGCACAAATTTTCAACATACTGAAATATACACTGTATATCTGCTGGGATTCATTTGAATAATATGCTCCTGTAGCTCTTTTAATGTTGTACCTTGGGTAAACACATTGACATTCAGGACATTTGCAACTTTTTTAATTTAAGACTGCCATTAATTTATTTCCAAAGTTGACTAATAATCCATGCAGAAGTGATGTTTCATCCATTTATATGACACTGAAAGGATACAATATAAGGCACAAGGACTAAAATAATAAGTCATAAGGTGCACAGAGTAAAAATGTACTGACGCCACTAAAATGTTTTGTAAGTGTAGCTGTAAAAATATTGATTAATTGAGGTTTGAAATGAAATGTAGAACAAATAAAGTAACCCTATATGATGTTCTTTTGTGCATTTGAAGATGAATGAATTACACTACTTGAAATAGTCTATTGTATGACAACACTCAGTTTATAAACTTAAACCGCATATAAACCATGGTTATAATCATAGCTCAGAAAATTTCTTTGACTGTTGAATAAATGTTATTGCCTTTTTATATAAGTAGAATAAAATGTATTTCAAATTAAGAAAACTAAATGTTGTGAACTGGCAGGGTTACTGATGAATTAATGATGCACTAAATTCCTTGACATTCCTTGCATTTCTTGGTACTGATCCATGAAATCACTTATTTTATGTAATATTCATTTAGCCCAAATCCAGCTAATGTCACTAGATTTTCAGAAAAAATAGAAAACCTTTAGTCTTGGTCATAGTGCAGTAACAGTAGAGTAAAACAGAACAAGTTGTAATACTTCAGCCAACAATGTGTTACAGATGTGCTGCCTACACATATACAGTCTTCAGGTGAATCAGGAGCCTGTACACAGCAGCAGCATCACCAACAACTGTCAGAAAGAGAAGATAATGACCCCAAAATAAATGGATTCAGTAGCATCACAATCTTTCTGAGCTACACTGGCGCAAGATTCTGCCCCTGTAGCTTGGTTGTTAGTTAGAAACACGGTGCAGTATCCTCTTGGTTTCCATGGAAGAAATGAACATTACATTTCATGTCCCCATTGGTCAGAAGGTTTGGCATACAGTAGTGGCCTACAATCCCATACTTTACAAGGAAAAACATGAACATTTTTTGTCAAAAAAAAAAGTAAGATTTTTTTTTTCTGTATGCATGTACATTAACCTTTTGCCAGTTTTACCTGAATCATATATCAGCACTTCAAATTTTCACATTTTTTGTGGGGTCTGCCCAGCTGATATTGTATTTTTGCCTTGTGCTCCATTTTTCTGTCTAAAAAGGCTCTTACAAATGCAGGAAATATTTTGAACCTGTGGGGTGACATGCATGCATGGTGTCTGCAGCATGAGCCAGATGTGTTAGCTATAAATGAAACTTTGTTAAAAACAGTGATCCATGGTTTGTCACCTATGTCTCTAATGCAAACATGTAACCTGTAAATGGTTCATCTCCCAGGCTCATGCATATGCTTATCAGGGGTATCAGAACTTGTCAGAGATTTGGGATGCATGTCTAGGCTTAAAAAGGCCCTTGTGGTCATTAGCCTAGTAAACACATATGAACAGACTTGATTGTCTCATGTATTATTTTCCAACTCCAGAATAACGTCAGGCAAAGTAGTCCTAAGTCTAGAGTTAGGATGATTCCCTTCTCCTGTTAAAAAACACACATATAGCTCAAAGGTATATGAATCCAAAAGATGGTGCATTGGACTTAAATTAAGAAAAGAAACTGAAGTTTTACTTTTCTAACCTTTCTTTCTCCACTTACCAAACTCTGTAATTTTAATAATATTCATAAAGAGCTTTCCATCCATATTTTGTATAAGAAGAATTATGGTTCATCATGATTTTAATATATGTTTTCTACCTTTGTCTAGGTCAGATGTTCTTGTATCTTACCTGAACATGGTCTTACTTCAAGGTAGCATAAGAACACACCAGGCTAGATTTTTCCTCAGGTTAACCACTCTTCTCCATATAACGTCATTACCAACATTCCTGAGAATGACCACATTCCAGTTCTCTTGATCTCGTACCACACACACAAAAAGTTCCTAATGTTACCCTGAACTCTGAACTTTGAACACTGAACGTTTTAGAACTATCCAATCACCCATTTTTCATTTTTTTTTCTGATTAGAAAATGGAGCTGTCCTGCTTTGTAGACTTAATCTCTACAATAAGGTTTCCCCATCACCACTTCTTTTATTGTTCAAGCATTTCAAAGACATTGATGAAATTGGTCAGTTTTGGATCAATCCAGTACCTTCGTTAATAAAGATTAACTTTTAAGGTATTGCCCGCTAGTATATTTTAGCTGTACAAAAAGACTGATGGTAAAGAATACAGAATTAAACAAATCTGTTTTGCTAATTTTTCAAACACAGTAAGTAATGGAGAAACAAGTAATTATAAACTAAAGGACACAACAGGATGTGTACACGTAGCTATTCTGTCAGAATATTTGACCTGAAGGTTGCACTACTATCTGTCCATTTGCATTTGTAGCTCCCTACTGTATTATTAAGTATATCAACTAAATCATAAAACAACAGTTTTGGTGTGTTTTATTTCATATTTCTTCAGAGCTGACATAAGAAATCACTACCCACAAAATTATGGGAATTATTTATTTTTTATGTATGCATATATATGCAGGTTATTAAAGGCATATCTTGGAATACGATTACCTGATTTTGCAAACTTATCCACAAACAAATATTTGGTCTCCTGTTCGATTCTCGGCTGGAGTGCCTTCTGTGTGGAGTCTGCATGTCCTCCCCGCGGTTGAGTGGCATTCGAAAGACATGCGTGAATGGGCATGACTTCATTGAAGGTTGGGTGTCGGGCTGGCAACTTGGTACCATAAAATCTACTGCCAATCATTAGCGGACCAGAGTTCGCTGTGGCGACCCCTAACCGGGAAAAGCCAAAAAGAAAGATCCACAAACAAATGCTTGAAAAATCTTAATACTAGAGTGAAATAAAAGCTACAGGTGGTGCAACAGTTGTAGTTCAGTGGTCTGCTCACTACTTAACAGAGCATCACTAGTTGGTTATATAAAATAGTTGATTGTTTGTCTCACCAGGAAGTAATATGGCCGTTTTATGCAAGAACTTCATCTGGCATGCTGTATAATGAGCATATAAAGTAAGTTTTCCCTCAAATAGACAAGCCCTCATCTACACACTAACCACCAAGTAAGTCAGTGCTTTTCACGACTCTTGGAATCAGACTGTAGTTTGTGAGGTACTACTAGCCTGCAGCAATGACTATATGTACTTTTTCCAAAATGTATCCCTGTCCTATAATTATTAACCAGTGAGTGAGGATCACTGACTACTGACTACCGATCATTCAGGGAGAGGATCCATCAAGAGAGTAAGAAAACCCCCTACAGATCATATACAAGTCACTGTCCTAAGCCTGCTCTGCATTTATGTGAGCAGACACTGACAGGCTGAGCTTGGCATGAATCAGGTGAAAGTTAAACCACAGAAGTGGTTGCACCACCAGATTCATGGTAATGGTACCATGATGGAAGACCAGGACCAGTGACGATCCTTCAGTACAAGTGGCAAAGATGATTACCTGAGTGATGCTGAAACTTCTTAAAATAAGAAATAGCTCCAAGGTGACTCTGCCTTGTCATCTACCCAGGTTTTATTGTACCAGCTCAATGAGGAAGTTAGGGAACTCCTGCAGAAATGCTCCAAGATAACCAGGTGGACAGGATGTTATGAGAAATTTGCAGTTCATTCCTGCCCCAGGTGCACTCAGGTATTGCAGCTGCCAGCATCTGTAGGGGATACCTCAAGTAGTGATGATAAACAAATGACCATGGTACTACTGCTGTGCCTAGAGATGAAATAAGGTCTCAAACTTTCATCCTGCAAAGACTGTATAATAAACAATAGGTCAATAAATCAAAGCAAGTCATAACTAATGCTGTACTTGTTTAAGACTGACCTATCATTTAACAGCATATTTAAGGAAAGTAGGAAGGGAGACTGTGTCTTGTCTGTATTTTATAGATGAAAACTGACACCACCGATACCTTCACCAGGTAGTAGAACTGCCTCTGGCATGAATAAACTTTATTTGCTGCTTGTACCTGGTCACCATAACTGCAGTATTTGTGTCCAGATCAGAACATGCAAAAAGCAATGGCTTCCACTACCTGCCCATTTACACATTGCATTTCTACACCTTCAACATCTTAAAAACTTTTTGTGATGAAGAACCAGAAAGTCACCAGTTAAAAAGTCTTATATTGTTTAAAAATTCAAGAAGAAAATGACAAAAAAAAAAATAAAACAAAAGCAGAAATAGTCTTGGCAAAGGACAATATTGTGCCAGGTAACAAAAAGCCTGTAGTCAGAAGACAGTACAAATAAAAGGGGAGCCTAAACCATTTCCCACTGAAAATACCCATATATTAGATGCATTCATAAATTGTACAATGACAAAGAGATAACAGACAAAAATATATTGCAGTTGATAACCGAACAAATTTATGACAAATGCTCGTAATTTGCAGGTTGTGAAAACTTCTACAAATTATTATTATTCAGTAACGCAAACATGGAAAATGTTAAGTCAATAAACATATCAGGACTTCATTAATGACTACAGTAAATTAACCTGCCTTGCAAGATAAGGGCCCATGTCATGAAAGGTCCATAGGTGTAATTGAAGTAGAATAATATAGTCTGTAAATGAAAGCTTTTGGATGATGATAAAGCATGCAATTCATAAATTCTGCAGCCAAGGAAAGATAGTGCAGGCATAGACTGCAAAAATTCAGGTAACTATCACCATTAAAATAACAGTATACTCAAATAAAGGCTTATAAATAATTTCCAAATATTAGTAAATAAAACAAGTGTAAATTTAAGCTAAATACTAGAATTTAGTATAAATGAACATGTCAAAATTGTATTCGTTAAAATGCAAGAAATAGTTTCAAGAATCTGAAGTGAAAAGTACTTTTATACTGAAAATAATTCATTATGATGATGTCAGGCACCTGTAGAAGAACAATGATGGCACCAACAGATGAAAAACTCAGCCTAATAAAAAAATTATGGTCAGACCCCCAAACTAAAGCACTCTAAAACCAGATCTAACAGAAAACAAGAATGTTTAGAGCTGTAGAAATCCTATATTCCAAATGTCACATTTGCAAATCTCCTGGAAAACACAGGAACACACACACACACACACACACACACACACACACACACACACACACACACACAATGGGTTTGCTCACAGCAATACTACAAGTGCATATACTCCAACACAGTAATCTACATGTTTTTTTTTTTAATTCCAGCAGCTGTTACACATTTTTCTGTATTTACACCTATTCATATCTACCCTTGTCCTGCTTGTTTTTCCCCAAACATACCAAATACCAAAAAATGTCACATTAGATTGTGGTTGGCATAATGGTTAAGATATTTGCCTTATAGACGCAAGGTGCAGGGTTTGTTTCTCACATGGGTTAATTGGCTAGGCTTAAAATGGTCCACAAGAGCAGTTAGCCTAGTATTAATCTGTGAACCTATTTTACAGGTGAGAGATTGGCATAATGGTTAAGGTGTTTACCTTACATACAAAGATGTAAGGTTTGATTCTCACATGAGGTAATTGGCTAGGCTTAAAATGGCCCACAAGGACTGTTAGCCTAGTACTTAACTATGTACCTATGAACATTAGGGTACATGAACATGGCAATATTAATCACAAAAGGGAATAGATTTGTGTTCTAAACAAATTATAGCCCTATCTAAATTCTGGCTCCTCCTGCATCCTCATATAACTTACCTCAAGCTATACCATACTCAAGTACAACAGGCCAGGCAATCGACAAGAGTTGGAACATGTATCAAAAATAATGCTACTTTAGCTTCCACTCCTGTATCAGAAAGTAGTTCTACTCATATGAATGCTCCTAAGTAATTGGTAATTCAAACACCACTAGGTAGACACAAGAAACTATTCATTTCTGTAATCTACATTCTGCCACTTCTCCATTGCATTACTTGACCTTCACCATTGCATTGCTTGAAACAATTCTTGATGACATTCTTCAACACACAAGGTAGCATAAACAGCTGATTTTAGGTGTTCTTAACCAGGACTGACCAGGCTCCCAGAAAACATAGTTCCGTAAATTAGCTGCATCACACAACTTTAAACAGCAAGTCACTGAAAGAACCAGAGCCAGTACCTGAAACTCTTCTTAACAAGCACTAGGAAAGCTGCAATACTTATATTTCCTACCCAACTCTCTCAGTGATCACCGTCTCATCATTATTAACTAGGCCCTTAAAAGTAAGAAGAAGAAAATCTCTCTCAAAATAATTCAAACAAGAACCATCCCAGGCAACTCTGTCAGCTACCTTCTTACAGAACTGCATAGATCGGGCCTCTCTCTAGTTGCATGATGGCTAAGTCATTTGGGGTTTTAATAACTGCTCCTAAATTGCAGTCATCTGCAAACGTAGTCAGTCAGAACCCTTTGGTATTGGCTTTTACTATAAAAATGTAGATGCTAAACATGAGAGATCCCAGCACAGAACCCTGCGGGACTCAAGTGGTGATGGGTCTGTTTGTGGAGGTATCTTCCCCTGTTTTAATTACCTTGCATAACTACTCCTGTTTCTTAACCCATCCCCCTCCATTTCACACTCCCCCTACACAAGATAATTGAATGCTCTGTCATTTCATTTAAAGCCATTACCAGATCCAATGTTAAATAACATCTTAAAAACATTGATTGCTTCTATCACCCATTCATCCCAATATTTTTAGACTAGGAAGTAAACTACTCAGTAAGCTTCTTTCATTCATATTCAATAGTTTCCTCACTAAAAATAGTCTACACCATAGTTCTAAGCTTTGCTTGACTTTAGAAAAAGTTTTGATACTGAACTCACCTGCTTGCTAAACAAACTAAAAAAACAGGTTTCTCATCTGATGTTGTTCAATTGTTTCAAAGTTCTCTCTCCAACAGAACTTTCACATTTTTAGGGCCTAATAACACCTATATCTCTTATTCAACCTATAAAGGTGTACCTCAGTGATCTGTTCTTGGTCCATTCCTCTTTTCTCTCTTAATAAATGATCATCACAGGAACCACCCTTAGATTACCTGTACCTTATATACAAATGATGTCCTGACCAAAGCCAATCACAACCCATCTCTTCTCAAACATGAACTTCAGAATGAATTCATTCTGGAATTGAGTTCATGTGGATACATTTACTATCAACCCTCAGAATAGCTCTGTCATGTTATTCAGTACACCACAAAAATTATAATACACTCAAATTATCATGATTACTTAATCTCTCTGGTACAAAAGAAAAAATAACTAGATCCTTTATTTGCCCAAAACCTCACCTTTCTTAAACACAGAGAACCTAACACATTAACTATTAGACATACACATATGAATTCCCAGGTTAGAATGCATCTATCCATTATTTCCCTCTGCTCTGTCCAAAACATATATCTACTACAACTTTTGTACTTCATTGGGAACACAGGTGTAAAAAGAGGGGTGACTTTTTCACCTAAGTGTTTGCTGTGGCTTTGGTATCAGAAAAAGGTAGTGCTGGGTTGACTGTTACTTCTACATTTAACATAGCTTAAAAAGACCTTGTGGTTTTCCTCGGATTAGTTCATATCCAGCCTTGGTGTTTCAAACATTGTGTTCAGTTTTTTTCAGACCTGCCTAAGTACCTGCTTCTGACAAGAGGTGGCCAATCATTTGTATGAGTTTGTTTATTCAAGGGTTACACCACAAGGGTTTATTTTTGAAAGCCCATTATTTGCATGGAGATGGAATTCTCTGCAGAGGTGTTTTGATGTTGGAGGTAAATGTAGCTGCCTTAGTGATTTAGTCAGCAGAAAGAGGACAATTTTGAATTTCTTCAGGCCTTTCAACAGGGGCATTAGGTTGGCTTTGGTGTAATCTCTGATTATGGTAGAATTAATGGGCAGGAAGGAGGTAGTTCTGTGGGGAAAATTAATTTGGTTGTCATATCTGATTAAGTATGAAATTACATTAATAGAGACGTAGGAAGAGAACATTTGTAGGGACACAGTAAAGTATGTCATCACTTCTTGTGGGAATTTGGACTATTTAATCTAGGGAGCTGTTACTGATGAAAATCAAGGAATTGAAGGGTATATTTTTAATTGTTGTATATTTTTTCCAGTTAATAAATGGGTACTTGTGATTAAAAGATACAGAATTCAACTTACAAGGCTATTACCCTGATTATCAGGAGACATTGAAGGGGATCTATTGTTAGCAGTAATTTGGAAACTGTCATTATTTAGTGTGATTAAGATATGCAGGAGTTCCAAATCAGTGTCATGAGGAATATGGCACAAGATATTGAGGGAACTGCTAAATACCGATACTCCTTCACTGCTCCCAGATGGATCAAGATAGTGGTAAGGGCACCCCAGATACATCACACTCGTATGGAGCGAGTGCTGCCAATCGAATGCAACCAGTTTTCAATGACTACACAAATATTATTTCCCTGGTTGTCCAGAAGGTCACAACATTGGACAAACTTTAGGTGAGATTCCTAGTACTGACCAGTTTTACCCAATATCCAAGTAATGGATGTTTCCTAAAAAAGGCAATACGTGAGCATACAAAGTCTTAATCAGTATGTTGAAGCCCTGAGGACAGAGATGCAGGGCATCTCTGGTGAAGCAGGCTGGCTTGTCGATCAGCACTTTCCATACTTACACATATTCAATCCCTTTGGAATGACACAATTTATCTATCCATTTCTTAAAGAAATTTAGAGTCAGGTGAAAGAGCTTTGATGAATCAGAAGTTTGAGACTTCATCCATATTTACTGCAAGCCAACACCAAATCGTAACTTTGCTTATGATATTTAATTTTCTTGGTTATGCTGAGTTGTGAAATGAACATTTGCTGCTTTTTTGGGCATATGATTTCTTAAGTTCTGTTCCCATATGCTAGATTTAGGTAATACCTTCGTTTCCATGAATGTAGTGATCCCGTACAAGTCCCCTACTACTACACTGTTTGTAGCAGATAGATGTTTTGGACAGAGCAGAGTGAAATAATGGGTAGATGCATTCTACCCTGGGAATTCAAGCACACTGAAACATTGCAGAGGACTCGTTTGTAACTGGATAACATACCACACACAGATACCAAAAAGTAAAACAGATACCTTTACTATAACGCTGTGCGTGATTAGCCATCCAGCACTTTATTTCCATTGTAGAAACAAATGGCATACTGGGCATGAATTACACCAAGTCATCTTGGGAGAGGGCACATAAGGTCTCTGTATTCTTACAATTTAATCTAGAACTAAAGCTGCTTGTTTAGAATTTAAATTTTAACTGTTTAGTAGGATTTCAAGGCAGAATCAGTAGACAATCATGGAACTAATTTTTCACAATAAAGAAGATCACTCACTTTATGCAATGTCTGATACAGTTGACAGATTTTACAATTACTACATTATTTTATAATATTCACCTGTTACTGAAATTAAAATTGAATATCATAGCAGTGAGAAAATATACAAAGCATACTGATATGTAAAAAACTTAACATTGCTTGTATGACAGCTCTTTGTCTGTATGCTCTGTAAATGATAGAGATAAACATGTGCCTTAATAAAATGATAGAGGAAGAAAGCACTGTTAAAGTATTTTTCTTCTATTGAAAAAAACAGTGAACATTTTAACATATATCAAATGTCAGTTAGATAAGATCAGTTGTTAAGCTTTGATTTCTACAACTGTTTCTATACCTGTTGTGGTCATTTTTTTTTGGTCTGTCCAAGACATATGTTATAAGGAATACTGTATCTTTATTAAAATGTGTGTGCTTTTTAGCCTGTTGCTTGCTAAATAAACAAACATCTATGCTTTTGTATAAATCAAACCTGCTCTTTCTTTTAAAATACATCAGCTGGAGGCAAATAGTTACCCATCACTTTGCCCTTCAGTCACTGAAGTTTGGTTACACTTTATATTACACCTGCTTTTTATGCAACAGCAAGGTCCCTTCCATGTAATTACATTGAGTATAATCAAAATGGTCATTACAGCATAGAAATGTGGAAGAAATTATTGTGTTATAAGTAAAAACTGTAGGGCAGATTTCTTGTCTGTTGTCCCATATTTTCTGCGCTGTTCAACTATTTTCTGAATGAACAATCCCACATTTAATAACATAACTAAAGTGTTGCCTAAAACTTCAGTGTTACTTAATTTCATCTCATTTTTCATACATTCCAGGTCAGTGTTGTTATGACTGTGTTGTTACCTATTAATATGGCCATTATTTCTTCTCTTCATTCAGGGTAACCAGACAAAATCTCCTTAGTGCCAAACTTTACAGAAGAATCCTGTTTTCCTTCTTATAGTTACATTTCTTTAAACATATAAATACTTACATTCTGTGGCATAACTAAAATATGACAAGCTGAGAGTTAGAGCTAGACATTTTCCTATAGGAATTGAGTTTTTAAATGAAATCTGTTCTTTTACAATGGCCATAAGTCAAAGGTATATCAAGAAATTAGCTGTACAAAGCATCCGTTAGAACTGACAGCATAATGCTCAACTATAGCCATGCCCATTTCAGAAAAAAACAACACAGTACTGGAAGTTTAATAAACCTCATCTTTTCATTTACTGTGCACTTATGATATGGAGAAATAAACAGTATCAGACTGTGCATTTGGATTGCTCCTATTGGCCTTTCTCTTTTCTTATATTTTAGGGAAGAACTTGATATTTTTATTTATTTATTTGCCTCACAAGCTGCCAGTTATCAGCCTCTTGCTGACCAATGTAGTGATTTGTTCCCCACCATAGTGGTAAGAGTCAGCTGAGAGAGGCCAGCATTCAGGCATCCTAACCTCTCCTGTATGCATTCAGCTAAGAGCTGGGGGGAGGTCAGACAAGGAACTTACCGTAAAGGGTACACCTCACTTCCAGAAGTGGCATTGCTTCCAAGTGGCCCCACCATCCTGGAAAGCATTTATAATGGTTTTCTCATTGTCCACCAAAGAAATCACACCAACTCCATCCACTCCAGAGTTTGCAGAGCATTTTGCTCCCCCTCAATATAGGTGTAAAGGCTATGCCCCTTCACTGCTCCCCATACTTACCTGGTTCGTAAGTGTTGATGCCACTAATCAAACCCCAGTCACCTGAGTCACAGTAAGCCAGGTTACAGTTTGTAATAAGTTAACTAAGGCTACAAACTGCATTGTCAATCCATATTTTTGAACCCCATATTGCCCTGCTAAAGCAATTAGAGTGCAAAACCTCAAAAGTTGCTTTTGTAGAATTGGATAAAGTATATATATATATATATATATATATATATATATATATATATATATATGTGTGTGTGTGTGTGTATATATATATATATATATATATATATATGTATGTATATATATATGTATATATATATATATATATATATATGTATATATATATATATATATATATATATATATATATATATATATATATATATATATATATATATATATATATATGTATATATATATATATATATATATATATATATATATATATATATATATATATATATATATATATATATATATATATATATATATATATATATATATATATATATATATATATATATATATATATATATATATATATATATATATATATATATATATATATATATATATATATATATATATATATATATATATATATATATATATATATATATATATATATATATATATATATATATATATATATATATATATATATATATATATATATATATATATATATATATGTATATATATATATATATATATATATATATATATATATATGTATACATATATATATATATGTGTGTGTGTGTGTGTGTGTGTATGTGTGTGTATATTTATTTATTTAACTTGAGGGTAATACTTTTTAAGGGAAGTATAAAGTCAAATACCTCTGTTTTGGGATGAAAAGGCTTTGAGCTATTGCAAAACGTTTACTTCAAGTTCCACTCATTTTGGCCAAAGTTGCTGTTGGGCTTTTGAGTGTCATTCATACTAAATATCATACAAAAAAAAATGCATAACCATTTTCATCAGTTTTCAACACTGATCCATGTCAGAAGCTGAAAGTATTGCTAATGTGTATCCCTAAACACTTGAAGTACAGCCAATGCAAGCACAGAAATATAAAACATTAGTTTTTTGTTACTCGGGAATGATTCATAAATAGGCTGTAGAGCGAGTTTCGTTGAGACCAGCAAGGATGCTTGAAATTATCAATATCAAATGCAAACATGATTTTTTTTTTTTTTGGGGTGGGGGGGCTAATATATGTAATATCAGCTGCCAGTTTTTATTTTGAAAGGAAAATAAAGCATAATTCAGCTAATCAGGTTAACATAATCTCTGAAGATAGTTAACAGGGATATAGGTTGTTACACGGAAAACCATTTTGTTGAAAGCCCATCCATCCTCATTTCATTAAAATAATGAAACAGTCTTTGGTATTAGGGGATAAGACCTCACATCCATCACGTTCAGGGCACAAAACCGTCTTCATCCTTTTACTAAATATAATCACCTGTAAGGCTCATGTGAACAGAGCAGTGGCATCTAAGTAGACTGAATGAAATGGTCATTGTAAGTGAATAGTGAAAAAGTATGCTTTCCTATGAGGAAGTTATTGCTGATTAGTACTGGGTCCTTTAAAACATTAATCCAAGGCAATCTTTGTTGGCTGTAGATTATTTAATTATTTATTTTTCTTATAATTTTTGATAATCATGTATGCATATGTGTTATACTAATGTTTGACATGACAGGATGGACTGAGAGTGTTAAATGCTGAGCAAGGCCTCACGTCTTGTTGCAGCTATTGTTAAAATACAGTATTAGATATAATGTATACCTGCTTTCATGATATAGATTGATATAAATGCTACTTTGCTATGTAATAAATAGTAGAAAAGAAAGGTCATATATGAGAAAGTAGCATGATGACTGCAAAAGGATGAGAGAATAAATTATTATGAAAATGCAGAAAAATCAAGGAGCTGGGTAATATGTTGTTGTCTTTCGGCTTTTCCCGGTTAGGGGTCGCCACAGTGCAACTCCGGTCCGCTAATGATTGGCAGTAGATTTTCACAAACGTCGCAGTGCCAGCTCGACGTTCAGCCTTCAACAAAGGCACGCCCATTTACGCATGTCTTTCGAATGCCCACCCAACCACGGGGAGGACATGCAGACTCCACACAGAAGGCACTCCCCGCACTCCAGCCGAGAAATGAACGGGAGAACCTCTTGCTGTGAGGCAACAAACGCTACCGCTGCACCACCGCGGAAGTAAGGAGCTGGGTAATATATGAGCTTAAATTAAGTGGAACATGATAAAACATTGATAAACAGTATTAAAAATTGTAAATGTGGAGCTTACATCAGCATACATGCTGTTCTTTTTTCCCCTTACCTGCAGTAACTGAAACAGGGCTTGATCATTTAATTTAAAATAGGTTCAGTGGTAACTACTAGGCATGCTGCCCTTATGAGTATTTTAAGCCTAGCCAATATCCCTTAGTGAGAGTCAAACCTTGTACCTCTTCCTTGTGAGGTAAACACCTTAACAATTATAGCAACCCCAGCAATGAGGCCTTTGTTGTTGTTGTCGAATAAATTAATACAGAAATCAAGGTACATATTATGAAACTGTAGTGAAACTAGGATTGCTGGTACTGTTTGTGTTAATTATTTACTTTTGACTGGATAGTTTGTAATGTTAGATCTTAAAAAAATATTTTTGAATGGCCTTGCTAGTTGCTATGTTTTTGTCAGCTCTCTGAATGCAAACTCAGTAAAAACAACTTATCAAGTCAATTCACTAGACATTTTACAGTAGCTGCCTTACCCAGTTCAGAGGTATATAGTGCTAGACCCTTGGATGAAAAAGTAATCATAAATAGAAAAGTTTAAAATAAGTTTATCACAGGGCATACTCAGTGGAGAGGAGTATATGACGCACAAAACAATATACAGCATTTCTTAAGCCAAGCAAACTCTCCTCTATCCATTGGAAAGAAGCTTTTCCCTGCATGCTCATTAATCCTAATTCTAACCCAAACCTCTGTCCCAAACCTAAGCAAAACCATAACCCTAAAGCTAAACCTAGTGCTTAAACTTAATGTAGCATCTGTACAAATGAGAGAGAGACAAAAAGACTCAATCAAATTGTCTTCACAAAAATAACCTATATATTTTAGAATCAGAAAGCACACTTTGCATGACAAAAGCATTATGGCAACAAAAAGAAATTATTAATAAACTTATGACATAATAGTTAATATACTCAGATGTCAAATGATAATTGCTTCAACAGCTGCAGAAATGCTTTCTTAGTAAATATTCCACAATACTAAAAGTATTTATTGGATTAAGATTTAGGATACAATTGTAACAGAATCAAGTTCATTATAACATGACATTCTAGAATGAATTTTGTTGATATTTTATGATCTTAGTAAATTTATTTCTACTTTGGGAACAAAACAGTTATGCAACTCAGTGAATATAAGAAATCGGGTTATTTGTTCAAAAACAGATATATCCTTTGAGCAGAGTACACATTTCTTTGTTATGAAGGACTTTTATTTTATCCAGTAGAAGCTTAGAAATATATTTAGCAGGTTACTTGGTCTCTATCTACCATTCTATAGATATTTAATTCATCTAATGAATTTTCTTTTCTACTTGATTAAAGAAATGACTCATCTGGAATGAATATGAACTTACTATGTCTTATAAAACTTGATTATGAATCATGGATACAGACTATGCCATTGTGTTTGGTTTCGTATAGTTTGTATTAAGTGAAGACTGGTATTTGATGTTCAAGTCTTTAAGTGAATCTGCCATGTTTGAGCAGCTCTGCTTCAAATGAATAGTCCACTGTTAAACTACTGGATCAATGTGGGTGTTATTAAATTTGAATATTAGTAACAGTGATGTGAGAGGTATCTTAATAAGTTCAGTGGATCTAGAAGTGATTAACTGCTGACATTAGTAGACCACTTGGAGTTCTTCAAAATGTACATATGTCAGTAGTAGTGATGCAGACGGTTTAAACCATGTGCAATGGTACCCAGCTGCAATGTCAGTGTAGGCTCTAAATGTAATGATGATGCTGTCACTGGTCCTGCAGTGCTCTACAGTCTATATATAGATAGCTGTACTGAACACTAGCAACATTTTTGCACACTTGTAATATTACAGGGCAAGAAAAGAGAGAAAATCTCATACAAGAGAAACAAAATACAGACAACATGGTTTGTCATTTTTTCATGAGAAATACTGTTAGTATAGGTGTATTCACAAGTTATGCTCCCCTTGCTTGTGTTATTAACATACCAGCACATAAAATTGCCATAGTGTTTCAGTAGTGCAACAGCTACCTGTGATAGTAACCCATTACATCCTCTAAACAGTCTTCACTGTTACTCTCAAGTATGAACCCAAACACAGTGTGCTTAAATCTCTGGTGTAATCAATTTCTTGTTATGTTGAAAGTTCATAGAAATTCAGCAAATAACAAGAGATAAATCAGATGTCAGAAAAAAAGATATAAAATTGCTAATGTTTTAAACAAAATTCATAAATTCCATCTGGAGTTCTTTAGGTTCAGTTATTGCTGTAAGTGCTATCCATAAACCAATCCAAATAGAACTGTCATTTAAAGAACACATCATAGCCTGTGCTAAAACTTGAGAGTTTATTTTATAAACTGTATCTGGGGAACTTTTTGAGAACAAAGGACAAATGTATTAGAAGAATAAAGAAAATTAACAGCATATATGCACAATAATTCTTAAGTAAGTATAATTATATGAAATCTAAGGAGAATGCCAGTATGATTTGTTCATATCACTTTTGAGATAGTCTATTTTTGTGGTGTGTTTTGAAAACGATGGTTGTAAACTGTGATCCTTTTCTTCTATAGATTTGTTTCCAGAGCTGCAATGTGGTAGTTAAAGAACCTCAGCACTCTGTGGCTTTTTCCTTAAATAATAATACTATTTGCAGTGGAAGCCTTTTTGCCTGAACATTATATTATTCCTTATTATGTGAGCAAAGTTTGGCCATTGATTAACTTTGCATTAAGCTACTTATAACTTGAAATTTCCCAGTTTATCCCAAATCTACACAACTTGTGTTTCAGTGTTTTTCTCCAGACTTTTCTCAAGCCTGTTGCTTAACATTCATCGATGTCTACACGATCTTGCATTACACTAACCCAGGACCCCATTTCCTGAGATGTGTAAAGTGGCTGGAGTTACTCATTTCCTCCTTCCTCAGCTAGGCATATAATCAAAAGCATATGAAATGATTAATATGCAGATACTCTTGCCCACTAGAAATGCTCCATGTTATGCTGTGCTTTTTTTATAGTTGATGTATCTTTGAGCCAAACAAGTCTGTTACTTGTCATACCTCAGTCAGGTTACTTATGTTCACCTTACCTATTGAATCATCAAAAGTTGTTTGTCTTTTCGGCTTTTGGGGTCGCCACAGCGGAACTCCGGTCCGCTAATGATTGGCAGTAGATTGTTATGGTAACTAGTTGCCAGCCCGATGCCCAACCTTCAGCGAAGGCACACCCATTCACGCATGTCTTTTGGAGGCCACTTGACCATGGGGAGTACATGCAGACTCCAAACAGAACACACTCCAGCCGAGAATTGAACAGGAGAACCTCTTGCTGTGAGGCACCAATGCTACTGCTGTACCACCGCGGCTTCACTGAATCATCAGAAGTAATGGATTGAATTAAATAATCTTGTAAAAGAGGAATAGAATGAATTATTGAAAATAAATATATGTTTTAATGCATCTGAGAGTACCCAGAATGTTTATATTTGTAATTGTGGTTAAGCTAACTTTAGCAATTTAATTTTTATATCCTGGATGAATGGACCATTTTATAGCCCACCCTCTGCAACAGAAGAAGTTACATCTGAGCCCATTCGGAAGAGTTGTAGGTATGTATCTTTCAAAAGCCCCTTGGAAAATGAAAGTGAAAATGGATGCCAAGCACTGGGAAATCCTACCCAAACTGGCAGTGTAGCAGTGCCACAAGAGGCCCAAGGAATAAATCTAGCAGAATTGAAACAATCTACAGCTTCACTTGAAGGAGATGGAGAGGATTTGGATGAGATGCCTTTATCACCAAGGGGTCAGCCCATAGGCACAGAACATGTGGTAAGAAATAGCATTTGTAACAAGTAAGTGGCGTTTCACTGAACTGTATATGTTGTGCTAAGAAAAGGATGGGAACAAGAATAAGAAATATTTTATTTTCTTCTTAAAACCAATGTTTGACTTTGTTATCTATCCTTTGTTTCTCCCTAAAGGAAAGTTGCCACAATTAGTGTGCATGAGTAACTAATGTCAATAAATTTGTGCTCTTTTCAGCAAAATTTCAACCCTTTGGTTTCTGACATGCCAGATATGCATTGGCTGGAGTGTAGGTCTCTCAGCATTGCAAAGCAGTATAATATTGTAAACAGTAGTATGTACACAGCAGTATAATACTGTAGACAGTAGTATGTACAAAGCAGTATATTGTAGACAGTTGTATGTGCAAAGCAGTATAATATTGTAAACAGTAGTATGTACAAAGCAGTATAATACTGTAGACAGTAGTATGTACAAAGCAGTATAATATTGTAGACAGTTGTATGTGCAAAGCAGTATAATATTGTAGACAGTTGTATGTGCAAAGCAGTATAATATTGTAAACAGTACTATGTACGAAGCAGTATAATACTGTAGATAGTAGTATGTACAAAGTAGTATAATACTGTAGACAGTAGTATGTACAAAGTAGTATAATACTGTAGACAGTAGTATGTACAAAGCAGTATAATATTGTAGACAGTTGTATGAGCAAAGCAGTATAATATTGTAAACAGTACTATGTACGAAGCAGTATAATACTGTAGACAGTAGTATGTACAAAGCAGTATAATACTGTAGACAATAGTATGTACAAAGCAGTATAATATTGTAAACAGTACTATGTACAAAGCAGTGTAATATTGTAGACAGGAGTATGTACAAAGCAGTATAATACTGTAGACAGTAGTATGTACAAAGCAGTATAATATTGTAAACAGTACTATATACAAAGCAGTATAATATTGTAGACAGTAGTATGTACAAAGCAGTATAATAATGTAGACAGTAGTATGTACAAAGCAGTATAATATTGTAGACAGTAGTATGTACAAAGCAGTATAATACTGTAGACAGTAGTTGTACAAAGCAGTATAATATTGTAGACAGTATTATGTACAAAGCAGTATAATACTGTAGACAGTAGTATGTGCAAAGCAGTGTAATACTGTAGACAATAGTATGTGCAAAGCAGTATAATATGGTTAACAGTAATATGTACAAAGCAGCATACTATTGTAAATAATACTATGTACAAAGCAGTATAATACTGTAGACAGTGGTATGTACAAAGCAGTATAATATTATAGACAGTAGTTTGTACAAAGCAGTATAATACTGTAAACAGTAGTATGTGCAAAGCAGTATACTATTGTAAACAGTACTATGTACAAAGCAGTATAATACTGTAAGCAGTAGTATGTACAAAGCAGTGTAATACTGTAGATAGTAGTATGTGCAAAGCAGTATAATACTGTAAACATTAATATGTACAAAGCAGTATACTATTGTAAACAGTACTATGTACAAAGCAGTATAATACTGTAGACAGTAGTATGTACAAAGCAGTATAATATTACAGACAGTTGTATGTACAAAGCAGTATAATGTAAACAGTAATATGTACAAGTAGTATAATACTGTAAACAGTAGTATGTACAAAGCAGTGTAACACTGTAGACAATACTATGTACAAAGCAATGTAATACTGTAAACAGTACTATGTACAGAGCAGTATAATATTGTAAACAGTACTATGTACAAAACTAAAATGCTATAGACAGTACTATGTACAAAATAGTATAATCCTATAAATGGTACTTTGTACAAAACAGTATAATAATACTGTAAACAGTACTGTGTACAAAGCAGTATAATACTGTAGACAGTACTATGTACAAATCAGTATAATACTGAAGACAGCACTATATACAAAGCAGTACAATACTGTAGACAGTACTATGTACAAAGCAGTATAATACTGTAGACAGTACTATCTACAAAGCAGTATAATACTGTAGACAGTACTATGTACAGTAGAAATTATTTTTAAAAATCCAGATTTTAAAAGTTCATCTTCAGTACCTTTGGAGTGAACTTTTCATGAGGCTACCAAAAGATATATAACAGAACTCTAGCTATTCCTGACATTTGCCCATAACAGCAGAAAAGATGTTGCTGTTTATAATGGGAAGTTCATTAATTTGTTTTTTATTCTCTGAATGTAACCTTCAGTTTGTTTTTGGAAAATGCATAAATTTGTTTAAAAGAAAGAACTGCAACAAGTATATGTCTTCACATACCTTTTCTAAGTAGTGTGTGGTGCTTTCTTTTGTTTATAAAAAACTTTTCTTCTGTTCAAGTTGTATGCATCCACCCATTAGTCCCAAAAAGATCCCTTTGAGCAAAAATTATTTCTGTACTCCCTTACACACTGTGGATATGGCCTTATTTCCTAAATGTATTATTGGTGATGGGCAACAAAGTATTATATTAAGAAGGAATATTAGAATGGGGAATCCCTTACTAAATAAGATAAGATACCCCTCAATTCTCTTGCTAGTTTCACGTGTACGTTGTCAAGCGTCACAAGAAGGCTATCCCATGTTCCATCTACCATTATCTCCAGATTCAGTTTTCATTACTACTTAGTTGGTGCATGAGAAGTGAGCCCACTTAACTCTGTCTGCAGGTATCATACTGAGTAATACATTTGGGTCAAGTTGGTGACAAGGAGTAGCACCATATTCATTTGGGTTCCTCTTGGCTGTTTGCAGTAATGCCTGGAGGGAGCATTTGCACATATACATATACTGTCTGTGTTGTGTATTACAGACGTTAACTACTCAATGCAGCTGGTATTTGGGCTTCCAGTCACCATCCATACTGTTCTGGATAGAGATCTTAGTCTCAACACTCTGTATGGAGTAAGATAGGAATCTATTGGGCACTCAGCCTTTACATTTCTACTAAGCCATATAATATACCAAGCTCATTCTTATTCCAGGGATAATAGATGATATATCTCCACTATAGGAAGCAACTGTTCATACAGCCCAGCACTGCAGTGTAACTCTAACTCTTAACTGATCCAGACGTGCTGCGTTTTTCATTTTCCCCCTTCTCATATTTTTCTAGCTGACCTTCAGATGCTTAGTATTGCTCTAATTGCTACTAAAATAAGTGTCTTGTTGCTAACACCCTCATAGGGTGGCATCCTAGGAGAAATGTTGAGTGGAGCAACCCAACAGCATAACATAAGATGTCCTCGTACAATGTGAATTTTTGTTACACCCTAATTGGGTGTGGCATTTTAACACAGTGATCATCAGACATGCACTGTCTAATTTTAAGACTCATACCTTATTTTATTGGTCCTTTTCATTGGGCTGTAACCACAGTTAATAAATGTGCTTCTCAAATATTCTGCTTTTGAATAAATAACCACTGCATGCCAAGTCCCCTTATTTTGCTTTTCCACATAAATGCAGATTACAACTGCTACAGTAGCATTATCCTTGCTGCTACTAATTAAGCAATAATATTTTCTTTGCCTTTTCCCCACACCTACTCATATGGAGGAATCCATCACCTGCAGGCACACATGTTGAAGCTTAAGCAAGTAAAGTCCTCCACAATCACAGAAGCAAAAAGTTATTTTCTACAGAAGATATGAATTTATTATATTGTTAAACTCACATTCTTGACAACATTGTAGGATACTGTGTAGACAGTGTCACACTACTTACTATTGTGCCAATACAGTGTCATCAGATTTTGCTTTAAAGCTTTGATGGTTCTGCTGGGGTAAAATGTGATCTGTTTATTCAGACTTTTACAGCTGCAGATAGTATGCAAGTAGATGAATGCTGAAATATGATATCCAATACAAAGAGAAGGGAACCTCTGCCAGAGGTGGAGACGGAACAGAATTCCTTCTTTTTTCAAAAAGAGAAAAACTGTTCAGTATTACTGTGAAAAAATGAGATATGCAAATAACATTGCAACAAACATAACTTTTGGCAAAAAATATGCAGTATACACGTTAGATAGAGAGATATATGTAGTGATAGATGGAGATGTGAGTTATTTGGCTGACTTGATTAGAAAGGCTTTATTAGCTCTGTCTTCCTCCTAAACAATCACATTTGACCATATTCCTGCTCAATCTAGTCCATTCAGACATAATATAGGGTGTCACTGGAAAAAGATTGCCAGTGTAATCCAAGCAGACATAGAATACTATTCTGGCATAGGAGGTCATAGAAAAAGACTGCTGTTATACATAGCAGGATAGATGTTTTTGGGGTAAACAGCATAGGTTTTAGATGTGCATGTCTACCAGCCATACAAAGGACAAGATACAAAGCACACATCTTATGTTTCCCCTTTTAATCAAATTGCATTGTACCAGAAGGTTAGTAGACATTTATTGCATTTTCTACATTGTTGAACTAAGAAAGATATTTGTTGCCCTTTCTGATTCATTGTTAATCTGATATTTTTTAGTATATTAAAACTTTCGGTACTTAAGTATTATCGCAACCACATTACGAGCCGGAGAAGCGGCTGAGCACCAAGACATTCTCCTGCAGAAATATGTAGTGCAACTGTGATAGGAAGTAGTGTGTGTCACTGAAGTGTCAGTAATTTAGAGAGAAAGTCAGAGAAAGAAAGGAAAGTAAATGCAGAAAGCAAAGCGACGACTGATATATTAACGCCTCCTGCTTTAGGAGAGTCAAGAATAAAAAGTCAAAAGTACAATTAGTAGACGACCACACATCTTACAATGAACCACAAAAAAAATTACTTTACACTTTGTGCCAGTTTAGTGTCTAGTCCTTAAAGAATATCATCATAAGTACCCTTAAACTAACAAAGTGAGATGTATGTTCGTCCACGTATAATAAAACTTAGCAACCTACGTCACTTCATTTTCAGACTGTGATGGCCACCAGTCAACAGCAAATGACTGAGAAACACACTACCCTGTCTCAACTTAGTAATATGAAAAGCACACACTGTAGTTGTCTTCACATTCATGTAATTAAGTGTCTAATGTCAGGCCTTTTGTGTAATAACGGTAATAATGGTAATTAGATTATCTTGAGTTTTTTGAAAGAAATGACACAATACAACTACCGTTTTAACTCTTTAAAGTGATATAAGCAGTCCAGAGCTGTTGATTTGCAGAGCACAACAGCAAAGGTACAAAAATATTTCCCTCATCGTCTTTTATCACTTCAAATTAAATTTGTTGATTTTATTTAACAGCTCTTATAAACTCTGATGATGCCGCATTGGTACTGTAATGTGGTTGCGTTAATACGTAAGTGCCAAACTTTCTCATAAGTTGACTCATAGCATAGCAAATAAAAAATATGGTTATTTTGGTGATCCTCCCAAAATAATTCTACCATGTGTGTGTGTGTATATATATATATATATATATATATATATATATATATATATATATATATATATATATATATATATATACACACACACACACACACACACACACACACATATATCAGAATAATGGCAATAATTTTAACTTCAAAAGAACAAAACTGTGAAGTAATGGCAACCAAAAGTGTGTCTAGTCTAGTTTTATTATGTTTAGCTGTGATGATGTCTATTAATTTAAAAAGAAGCAAGGTTGCCATTTTCAAATGGAACCTTATCATTTTGTTGCTGTAATGACTCAGGTTTAAATGTAAAATAATACACTGCATATTTTGCTCATATCTGGAATGATAGGTGTAGAATTCCATTACCGTAGAGTTTCCCTGTGTATTTAGGCTTTTAGAAGAAATCAAACAGATTTATAGTATCTGTCTTGATGCGGCATTTTAGGGAAATACTACATATTACAATCACACAGGAAATAGAGTATAAAGAATTTATGTTCTTACCGTAATGTTCCATCTGTGTTGTCCATTTTCATTCTTCCTCGACCTGTGCGTTTCAGATCTGACCCGGCCACTTTCCAAGCTCAAGATTCAATGCTCAAACGCCTCCTTTCCATCCCAAAATGCCTCCTTCCTCCAAAATACCTCAGATTGAGTTTGCTATAAAGTATATAGCTAAGATATCTGTATAGGTAAAGATGAAGAAAAGGGTTCAGGAGCTCATCCCAGGGACTACAGGATAGTTCCTGAGAGAGACAACTCCATCAGGTCGACAGTGAAAAGAGGCCAGGGGGAAGGAGGGTGGGGAGGTCGAGGAAGAATGAAAACAGACAACACAGATGGAATGTTATGGTAAGAACATAACTTCTTTATCTGATGTTGTCATTTTCATTCATTCCTTGACCTGTGGGACAGAGTTCCTAGCTGCTTAGAACCTAGGATGGCCCTTATGGAAGGATATTCCGAAACACCATGGAGCCAAAGGCAGCTCTATTCCTGGAAATTATGTCTAGTTTGTAATGAGAAATAAATGTATGAGACCTTGACCAGGACGCAGCTGCACAGATATCATCAGTTGACATCCTCAGGGAAAAGGCTTGAGAAGTTGCCATAGATCTCTTCGAATGAGATTGGACATGCCCTGGTGAGGGTATAGCTTTTGACAAATAAACAAAGGAGATGCAATCTCACAACCATCTGGCTAGGGTAAGTTTAGTAACTGCTTTGCCTTTCCTCATGTCTGAAAAAGATATAAACAGCTGGTCAGATTTTCTGAAGGATTTTGTCCTGTCCACATAAAAACATAATTGCCTATGAACATTCAGAAGATTCAGTGTGTATTCTCCCTTATACTGGAAATTGGGGAAGAAAACTGGGAGATGAATGGAATGATTGATATTGTCTTCTCTGGGCACTTTAGGTAAAAACAATAACTTGGTCCATAAGGAAAATCTACCCTTATGGAAGATCAAAGAAGGAGGTTTAGCAGAGAAGACTTGGATCTCAGAAACTCTTTTTGCTGACATAATCTCAACCAAAAATGTCATTTTCCAACAGACAAACGTCAGAGCTACTATAGCCTCTGATTAAAAGGGTGGAAGAACCAAGGCTTGTAAAATCAAAGTAAGATCCCAAGGAGGAGTTGGATCTTTGATTGGAGGATGGAGCAAAAATGTGCCCCTGAGAAAAACCTTAGATAGTTTGGAAGAAGCTAGGGTAGCAGAGTTTTCCCCAATGCGGAAGTGCAAAATGGCTGCCAATTGAAGCTTCACAATGCAATAGCTGACACAGTTCTGGAAAAGAAAGGCCAGGACGTCTAAAATCACAGGAGCAGGAGCGGTAAAAGGATCTGTCAACTTCTGTTGAGCCCAACTAGAGAACCTTTTTCATTTGCTCTTGTATATCTTCCTAGTGGAAGCTTTGTGAGCTGATATCAGGATCTGTCAGACCAGGGATGAAAGCCTGGAATATCTAGCCATCATTGGAACTGGAAAAACCATGTGGTCAATTTTAAACCTTGAAGGTTTGGATAAGGCTGTCCCAAGGGGTGGGACAGCAGGTCTGGAAGAGGTTCCAGAGTCCATGGTGGACAACGTAGATGAGACCAAAGAAAGGTGAACCAGACCTGGCAAGGCCAGAAAGGTGCAATGGGTATGACTTTGCTCTTCATCCAATGAGCTTTCTGAAGCAATTTGGAATCAGGGGTAAAGGCAGAAATGCATAGAGTAGACCGGGGGGGGGGGGGGCAAGCATGGACTAAAGCATCTCTCGGTGGCTGTCTCTGAGGAGGGATCAGTGCAAAGAACTTGTTGCATTTGTTGTTGAGGGGAGAGGCAAAAAAGGTTGCAGCAAGGTTGACCCCACTTGTTGAAGAGCATATCTGCCCCTGTCTGGTTCATAAACTGTTCATATGACATCAGTACCATTCTGCTGAGCCTTTCCACTAAAATGGTGGACTCCCCCAGAATGTGCATTGCAACTAGAAAGTGGTTAGTAGAGACTGACCATTGCCACACACTCATTGCTTTTTTAGACAGTGGTTAAGATCTGGTTTCCCCCTTGCTTGTTGGTGTACCGTACCATGGACATATTGTCCATTTGAATTGCAATGGTCCTGGGTGGAAGGAAGCTGTGTAGTGCTTGCAGCACTTGAAGGACTGATCTCATCTCTAGGATGTTGATATGCAATTTGGTCTCCTGAGATGACCATGTTCCTTAGACGATCCATCCCAGAAAATGCCCCTCCACCCCAACTGGGATGCATCTGTGGTCAGCATGGCATTTGGTGGAGGAAGAATGAAGGGATGACCTGGGTAGATTTCTGGGGAATGGAGCCATTAGAGAAGAGAGACTTTGCAAACCCTTGACATTTTTACGGGATGACACAGAGGTTACTGATGTAATGACCATTGAACTGATAATGTACACCGTACGATTCACATATGTAAGCAAACTGTGGGCAATAACATTATCATGGCAGCCATAGAACCAAATGCTCTTAGAACTAGTTTCACTGGAGGAGATGGAATTGCTAGGATTTGAAAGACATGAACCCTTAGAGTGGATACCCTGTCTGGAGGTATTAAGGCCATACTTCTGACTGTGTGCAAATGAGCTCCATTAGAGTCTATTATCAGCGCAGGATTGAGCTGTGATTTTTGTGTGTTTACAGTTATGCCCAGAGTGGGAGCTAGTTGTAACAGGTAATCCCTAGCTGGAATGAGTAGATGCCTGGTTGAAGCAGTTAGGAGCCAGTCGTAGAGATAAGGAAATATGGAATCCCTTCAGTCTGAGATGAGCTGCAACTACTGCCATGCATTTGGTGAACACCCTGGGGGGTTGTGATGAGACCAAACAGAAGCACTCAAAACTGGTAATGGCTGGCTCCCATCCTGAAATGAAGATACTTCCTGGAGCACCTCTCCATTTTGATATGGTAGTACACATCTTTCAGGTCTATTGAGAATATCCAGTTGTCCATCTTCAGAAGAGGTAGGATGGATTGGATTATGACCATCCTAAATTTAAATTTTTTTACTGATTTGTTCAGAGATGTCAAATACAAAATTAGCCTTAGGTCCCCTGTTTTCTTTGGTACAAAAAAGAACCTTGAGTAAACACCCAGTCCTGCTTGGTTGGGCAGGACCTCTTGGATAAAACTTTTTTGTAGTAGCTTTGTAATTTCTGGTGCTCCTGCCTCCCTTTGATGGGGTGATACATCAGGAAGGTATGTTTTAAGTTTGGGAAGGTTTAAGAAGGGAATGGAGTAGCCTCTGGATATGATCCTTTGTACCCATAGATCATTTGTGATGGCTATCCAGGCTTCTGGGTGCAAGGATAAGCATTCGCTGACTGCCACCAGAGATGGACAGTTGGGCAATCCTTCAGGAGTGCTGAAAGGGTCTGTCCAAGGAAGAATCCCAAGACCCTTGATTTTGTGGACCACCTCTGCTCCTGGAGTGGTGCCTACTATTGTAACTGTTTCCTCACTGCCTCTGGGGGAAAGGTCTCCCTGAGAATCCTGGAAAGGACCTTGAGATTTTCTGAACCACGTTTTTTTTTTCTCAATGCTGATTCCTGGAGAAAGATCTTTGTAGTGTAAAAAATGGATATGGGTAGCAGACAAGGTCTTCCCATCTTTCTCACTGTAGGAGAGTGCATCATGAACTGTAGGGCCAAACATAGATGAACCATCAAAAGGTGTGTTGACAAATGATTCCTTGAAAGGTTCCACAAAGTCACACCACCGCATCCAAGCATGACACTTAATGGCAATGCCAGAACTGGCAGCCCTAGAGATGCCTTCAGCTGCATGGGCAATCAGCCTTGTGGATGAATTAGAAATTGATTGGAGAGTAGCCATTCTGGTGGAAAATGTCCTGTATTCCTCTTCAGACATGGACTCGGGGACCATGCTAGTGTTCCCTGATTAGGTCCCTCTGTAGCCTGGTAAAATGGGGATAAATAGTTCAATGCTCATAAGGAAGAAGTGGATGAAGTGTAAGCCCTATTGCCAAACCTGTCCAAAGCCCTAGACTTCCCTGTTAGGGGAATGGACGGAGGAGCTGTCATGAGCTAGCTCCTTTTTGGTGGTCCCTGAACAACCGTGGCATCTACCGAGATCACTTTAGTCCAGTGGGGTTTGTCCGAGGGAACGCATAAGATCCTGTCAGCCCATTTGAGTATGGGCCCTACAGTGTCCAGATCCTTCCATGCCCTGGTGAAACTAACTCAGTAAGAGGATACACCTGGGTGGGTTAGGGATTTGGGAGGACCATCCACCTTTCTGATTGAGGATCTGTAGGATGTCCACAAAGGAGACATTGTCAGTTGGATATCTGGGGGATACTTCTCCTTCCTCAAAATTAGTGTCTGTAGTGATGGATTCCTGCAGGTGTCTGCTTTTGCACCTCTTCTTCTGAGGGACCTCCTCGTGGGATACTCCAGAGAGGTGTCAGAAGAAAAATAGGGTTCTACAGTGGAAAAAGGTTGGGAGCTTTGCAGCACCGGGTGTCCCAGTGGAAGATGAGAGACCTCAATTACAAAATCCTTTGGGGTGGGGGTGGGATCTAATGGTGGGAGAACTGGGAATCCTCTAGTCTGGGCAAGGACATTATCCACCACCTCGAAGGCAGATGGACTGTGAGTATCTGAGAGTCATCCCTCCAGAACTGCAGCCATTGGAGCAGACTTCTCCTGAACCTCTGCCACCCTCCTCTCCAAGGGAGCAGTGAGAGAAGAGCTATCAAATGCCGAAGCTCCAAAAACCTCTGAATCTAAGTCAACCTCCCCAGACTCGCTGTCTAAGATACACCTCTGAAAAGCACTGAACCCTGAAGCCATCAGAGCTGAACATATCAAGGAAACCATTGGACTCTAAGTGGAAGCCACTCTTGGATCCAACATATCGATTTTTAGGGCCATCAGACCTGACAACTCCAAAGCAGGAGGCCAGATCAGAGAAAGAGCCATGGGACAAAAAGAGGAATTTCTGCTCACAGATCCAGAAGGGAGTGGAGCTGGCCGTATCATCATCTGAATCTGCACCTTGAGAAATTGTCTCATCAATCTATCCACCTTGTATTCAGACAACCTCCGGGTAGACCTGATGGAGGAGGCTGTGGAAGGTGGTCTGGACACTGGCTGGGTGAGGCCTCCTTGGGAGGATGGCTGTGAGACAAAACACCTGGTTCCAAGGATACAGTTGGAGCATGGGGAGCTGTGGGAGTGGGTACCACAATCACTGGATACAAGGACCTCACATTTGAAGGTTTTCAGCACCATCCTAGGCAGCTCTGAGGATGAATGTTCAGAAGAATGCTTTCTGTGTTCCCTGGCTTCCTTGGGTTTTCTAACAGGGGTTTGAGCCCTGAAGTGGAGGTTGTAGAGGGAGTAAAAGGGAAAGTAAGCCCTTCAAAATCAACTTATTGCAGTGGTCCACTAGAGCATGTGGATTATAACTGCCAACCGCCACACACACTACACAAACTGTCTAGGTAAGCAGGGCCTATACAGTAAATGCACTCCCTGTAGGCATCAGACAAGGGACTCTTATTCCCACAGGAAGTACATTTTTTTAAACCCCAAGGGTTTATCTGGTGCTTCAGCCATGATAAACCAGGAGATATAGGATACAGAAGGAAACTGAAAGGAAGAAAGGAGAGCAAGAGCAAGAGACCAGACACATGGAAGAAAACCAGTGAAAACTTAGGTAACTAACTTTAAACTATAAAGGAGGCTTTTTTGTATATAACTATATATTTAAATGGAATTGGAAGTGACAGGAGAGGAAGGAAGAGTGACAAAGGGAAATGGTAGAAGTCAACCTACAGACATTAACACTGGAGCAATGCAATCCTGATGCTTCTTCGCTGAGTTGCAAATGAGATCTGAGGTATTCTAGGGGAATGAAGCATTATGGGATGGAGAGAAGGAGCTTGAGCATCGAATCTTGACCTTGGAAAGTGGTCAAGTTGGATCCGAGGTTGGATCTGAAACCTGCAGGTTGAGAAATGAATGAAAATGACAACATCAGATAAATGGTCTACACTTCATCAGGACGGTTTTTGTACATGAGAGAAAGAAGTTCAGATAATAATGACTGAAGACATTTATATATGCTGTCAAAACAGCAGATCATTTGTAAATTGATGTCAGCTGGCAAAAAAGCAGATCTAATTTGTTTGCTCTCTTTTCCTATTTAGGAGACGGAGCCATTGTCTGCTTCACCTGATCGGATCTTTAAAGTGGTGTTTGTCGGCAACTCTGGAGTTGGAAAGAGCTCCTTCATACACAGATTCTGTCATAACAGGTTTCTTGCAGAAATTAGTGCAACTATAGGTAATAGTCTCCTTTTGATTTATTGAAACTACTAAGGTGGACACAAGTCTTGAGCAGTGTAATGAATAAACTGTATGCCTCCCTCCAAAAAAGCAAAACTATCTGTCATTAAAGAAGCCAGTTACACACTTACTAAGAAACGGTACAACCTACTCCTTATAACACCAGTCTACAAATGACAATCTTTGCACCATTGATTATAGTGGCAAGCAGATAAAAAATGCATAGACAAAAACATTACAGTTCAGTTCAAGATAAAAAATGAACCACCATCTTCATGATTCAAATAAGGCCATAGAAAAACAGAAAACCTAGTACATAGGTTCATACTAGGCTAGCTGCCCTTGTGGTTCATTTTTTAAGCCTAACCAATCACCCCATGAGAGAATCAAACCTTCACCTTTCTGTATTATCCTCCTACTCTCTCATATCTATTTCCCTTGTAAGTAAAAACGACAACATCAACACTCGGTGTCTACACGATGGAGCTCACTACCAGTATAGATAACAGTCAGTTTCCATATGCTGGCAGCATTCACCTTCAGAATCATTAAGGGTAAATGAGGTCACACTACTCAGAATAGTTGCTGAGTCAGCATTTGCCAGTAATGAAACTAAAGTTTATAAAAAAACAACTGGCTTTATAATGTCCTCCTACCATATTCTGCAATAGCTATTACAGGTATCCCTTCATCATCAAAGTACAACGATTTCAGAAGCTTGACGCAGTACATTGTACATGCTGTTCCACAAAGGGTCTGGTTAAACCACTAAATGCAAGCAAATAATACAGACACCAATTGTTTTATACACACAGAAACATGGGTCATGGTTCACTAGTGTTTTTGGGGGGAGGGTTGTATTTTGTGTTTTACTTTACGATATTTTCAGTTTCGTGATTTTGGAGTTTTGATGTTGTGAGGAGTTAGTATTCTGGTCTCGCAATACTGAAATTCGGGTTTTCAGTATTTCAAGATATAAAAGTGGACCTATATATATATATATATATATATATATATATATATATATATATATATATATATATATATATATATATATACATACATAGATATATATATCTATATATATATATATATATATATATACACACACACACACACACACACACACACACCATTATTGAAACAAGCTATGAAGTAATTGTCATGCAAAACATTTCCAGTCAGTAGAGTCGACATTAAAATAATATACATACATAATATGGCAATATGGTAAGCTAATACACCTTGTATAGTAACTCTGAAGCACATTTTCAGAATGAAGAATCTCCAGTTCCTTTACGAACAGTATTCAGGCGTGTTGTTGATTTTCTTTCTGTTTTTTTTTTTTACCCAGGATGGATTTTTACTTGTTCAAAACAGTGACAGTATGTGCACTGTAATATAATTATACTCTACTTTGTACCTTATATGAGACTGCAATAGGTCACGCACTGTGAATATGTTCTATCAGTGCTAGTTTTGGAGGACAAAACCAGGGCTGAATTGTTGGCAGTCAGCATTTGAGCAAAAGTAGATCAAATAATTATTCTTTGAACAGTGGTATGGCATCAGATCAGTTTGTTTCCTGCTTCTTCAGAAATTGACTTTACTATTCTAATTTGCAAAAAATGCCCCCTCATTAGAATGTGCATATTATATTTTAAATACTAATTAGTCACCTTAATGCATTTAAGTGTGAATGTTTGGTATGTGAGCCTGATATCCTAATAATGCCATACAATTGCAAGTTTATAGTCTTGTATTTTCTGAATGTGGTGTGGACTCCTTCCCCACTTCTCTGTGACAGCACTCTGTGTGTCTTGACCTTCCCACCCTGCACCAGTAATCAGTGATACCACAGCTGAATAGGGGAGATGCATTTAAGTATCTTGAATATCTATGAGATTTTACATTTTCCATTAGGATAAGTCATGCAGCAATTAATCCCCACACATTCAACCTAAGATGACAGCAATTGACTTCAGAAGCAATAATCAACATCCTCTCCTCATTGTCTAAACTGTGAAGCCCATAATTTTGAATTCCAGTAGTTTAAAAAGTGGGCATTTTAAAACAGTATTTTTTGCAGGGAACTCTACCCCAGAAGACCTTTATAGAGGCTTTGTTCCCAACCACCTACTTCTTTAGATACTACCTCCAAGGTTGCCACATCTAGGAATAATGCCATTAGCAACAGTTAAAAATGACATCTAAGATTCTCCAGTGGACAAAAGAGCGATAAAGCCCTAATTACAGCCAAGCCAACTTGTGTTCAATATTGGCTCCGTTGACTGATTGAGTAGTAGGGAGGGATGAGTGTTACCATCCCTACTGAAAGGGCAGCACTATGGGCATCTGCTACAATAATCCATGGTAGAGGCTGGGTTCATTGCAATTGGGAGGTTTCTCCCAAATGTGGGGAGTCGGGGTGGGCAAGGCTGAGCTTCTCCTGAGGCAGGCTGATAATCTGCACATCCCCATTGCATGCCCATCCCTTGGATGTTACCATGGAAACCAGAACGTAGGGCTGGAGTAACCGCAATAGGTCATGAAAGTAAAAAAAAGAAAAAAACAGCAGATGTGAACAACCAGACCCCTAGCATGCCCTTATATCTATCCATCCCAAGCCCTACTGAAGATAGTCTAGGGATTAGGAGTTGGATGGTAGACCCAGCAATGGATATGGGGCACAGGATTAATGGCCATAGGATTATGCAGAGTGAAAAAAAAACTAGATGACATTTTATATTACTACTGGCATTCACATTTATGTGACTCTTAAGAAATAATGGGAGCCCATTATACCTCTCAGACATTTTTTCCATCACTCAGAAAGTTAGTCAAATCTGGGTCATTGGCATCATCGTCCAGAACAAAGGCCCTATGCCAGTAAAAACCATATCTCCATGCAAACATATTGATAATAAAGTATAAGTGAATAGAATTATAACATTAAATAAAATAAAAATAAATGTGATGAAAATCTGTATGCATGCCTGTCTGACTTTGCTAGATGCATTGAATGTTCAGGGATAAGTTTGAATGAAATGTAAATAAATATGATTGGAATATGTAAGTGTGCCTGCACAATTTCTCTTTCTATATTTTCATTTGTAGGTATTGACTATCGAGTGAAAAGTTTGGTGGTGGATCATACACAAGTAGCACTGCAACTCTGGGACACTGCAGGGCAAGAGAGGTAAGGTCAGAAAAACACTCATAAAGGAATAACAACTTCAAGTATTTCTAGCACTTGTTTATTCTGACTTCCTGCCCACTGTCAACTGAAAAGAAGTGAGAGCCAATCATGCTAGGCCAGCACCCAGAAAGCCATGAGAGTATTTTTACTGCTACATGTATATCTCCCCATTAACTGACATCTATGCTGGCATATGCAGTAGCCTGCTATACCTTCCTTCCTCTGTGAGTGCTTCCACTCCTGTTTATACTACATGAGGACTACAGCATACACATGGCTTGACAGAGGCTAGTGGAAATCCCCAGCTCATACTTCATGCTCTGCACCTATTCCTACTAGGTGCCAGCACTGCAGTGGGCCAAGCCAATTCCCCACCAAATAATGAGCAAACAAAACTCAGCTGCACATTCCCACTTTCTCCTACCCATTTTCTCCAGTACCTGAGCTGCTAATTGATTTCAGGTTGTCAGATAGAAATATTTCTAAAACTGCTTGTCAAAAAACTGCTTGTCAAAAATAATGAACAGTTTGAACCATGATGATGACATTCACCAGCTTACCAGATATCATTAATTTTATAGATTTAGTTGGTACAGCAGAGAGAAAGGGTGCTTTGTCATTGAAGATTTGTGCTGTTGTGGCATTTCACTTGTTAAACAAGAGAGACTTTTTTATGTTATTCATTTACCTAAACTGTAAAATCTAAACCAATTTGTGTTCCTTCTCTGAACAAAGAAAAGTTTTGCTAGTAACAATTGCATAATAGCAGTTTTAATACAGGCTAGTCAAGTGCCTAGTTCAACTGATAAGGCAAAGTTGGTTTATGTGCCTTAGATCCCGGGCAGTTTTTAAAAAATAACCCTTCTATATATTTTTTAAGAATCATACATAAATGCACATGTTCTTTTGGATTCATCTTCCTGATCTGTACATTTAAAACAACAGACTGTTTTAATAACTTACTGTTTGATAAAGCAGCATTTATTTGAGTGAATTTTACATTTGTAGTGTTTGAATATTTTTCCAGCAAGAAGTAAAAGACAGAATGAAGTATTACCCATTTCAGAACATTTCAATCATGAAAGACCATTCAAACTATCAGTATTATTGACTACCAATGTCCATGCTCATCAGTTATAGCCATATTAGCTGTGCTCACCTCATGTGCTTGATGGTGATAAAAATGGCCACAGTAAAGTATTACAGTTTGCTTTACATGTGTGCACTAGACCTGGAAACCCAGATTAAAGTCTATTTAAAATGAACAGATGACCATAATTTAAGTTACTTTCACTCATAGAATGCCTTCTACCCCAAGCCAGTGGTTATCAATACTTTGTTGAGTATCAGTGTTAGAAAATAAAAATAAAAATAAAAGCCACAATAAATGTATTTCACCTTTGTTTTACACAGTCAGCAGCCACAGTAAAGTATTCCAACTTGCTTTGCAAAAATCTTATTAGGCCTGCTAACTACAAAGGCAGCAATCAAACATTTTCATCTACAGCTAGCAGTACATGTGTGCCCAGCAATTGTTGTTACTTTATCTGTTCACATTTCCAATGGCAGACTATAATAAAATAAAATAATGGCTCCAGAATATATTTCAGCCCATTTTATACAAAAAGACTTTTGCTCACCAGACAGACCCAACAGCAAAGTCATTTTGTCAGGATTAAAAGACCCTGCCTCATCATGTCACAGGTGCTGCCCTTTTGATCTCTATGACCATCATTCTGCTGCTTAATATTCATGGGCTTGCTGCTATGCTTTGACTAGGAACTGAAAGGTGCTAAATGAGTGTTAAATGCAACATGCTTCTTGTGGTGTACTGCAGCTGTTTTCAACAAGATCTCTACTGGTTATTTATCTATTTTTATACTATTTATTTATTTATTTTTAATTTTAAAGTAAAGAAAAACAACTCAGTAGACATAAAGATAAATGCTGTCTGGAAGTGTCATGGATAAAGGGTAGTCCATTTTCTAAACTTGAATTTTGTAGTAGTTTTGGTATGGTCTCAGTGTTGAGCATATTTATTTGTTGCACATTCTGAATAAGATAGCATTGCCAAAAGAACAGCCCCACTGAATACCTGTTTTTCATCATTGGATATCTGCCTGGTAGTGCAGGTAGCTAGGTACTTGATGATCTAGGGATTGATACAAGCAGAACACTGTAAAATGCAAATGTATGTGAATTTTATTTTTAAAAGTAAGTGCATGACATAGCATGAAAGTGTTTCTGACTCAATGATACTGTTATTGGTACTGGTCTCCCTCTGATTCTGGAAAGATTTTGGCCCCATCCTCTGCACAAACATTGTTGTCTCACTCAATATGGGCCCTTCCATTCCTCCTCCTTTCTGGCACCCTGGTATACCAGGTGATAAGGAGAGACCCATGAATCATAGACTTCACCTGGCTGTTAGAAGATTTGCACCAACCCTTGCCCTGTTTGC